>NC_139026.1:58854448-59156430 GCF_964662115.1 Mustela nivalis
GCTCACATACACAAAGATATAGTATTTTTTTTAAGAAGATAATGTTCTTAGAATTGTGTTTTTCTCATTATCTGCTAAATACTTGTTTAAAATAATGCAGGAAATAATACGGAGATATAAAAGGTGGTAATCATTAATACCAGTTTGAACAAGGCATGGTCTTTCCCTCACACTACTTAGAATCTGTCACATTGAATATTTAGGCAGTAAATATTTTATATTATGTTGCTGTTGTATTTTTTTTTAAAACATGGTGATCTTATTGTGTCCATTTATTCTATTCCATTTATATTCTCGAGGTTCTGAACTTTCCTTTTTTTCCTAAAGTGTGAGGGTATGAATTCTAGTACAACTAATATCTTATTTGCAATCAGATTTTTTTGTTGTTACATTATTTTCTGCATCATTTGATGAACCAAACTACATTTTCCTATATTCCTATTAAACTATTTGATGATGCTTTTTATTTTGTTGTATAATTGGGTGAGCAATCATGTGATAAACATAAGTTTGGTATGAAATCAAAGAAGAAATGTTAAAAACAATGAATATATTTTCAGAAAAGTTTCTAAGATGTTAAATTTTAGAATGGATTATAGAAAAAATATTACTTCTTTGTAGACTTTATGACTAAAAAGATAAAACTCTGAAAGACTTGATTTATGTTTCATTTTATAACCTAGCATTATGCTTTTTGAAATGTGTATAAAATGTGGAAAGTTGTGTGTTCGGCTAAATTAAAAATGACTATGGGAGTCAAAAGGTAAAAAGAAAAAAAATATATATATATCCCCTCAAAAAAAATTTGCAAGCCAACCAGAGAAGGTGGAGCTTTGTGTTCTGGGTACACAGGAAAAAAAATAAATAAATAAAAGTAAACATACCAGGTGGTGGGGTTATGGACATTGGAGAAGGTATATGCTGTGTAGGTGCTGTAAGTGTGTAGACTTGGCGATTCATAGACTTGTACCCCTGGGGCTAATAATACACTATATGTTTATAAAAAAATAAAAAAAATATTAAAAAAAACCCCACCCCCCCCCCACACACACAAAAGTAAACATACCAGAGACAGTGCAGGATTTCCCCAAGCAATAGGTTCTAATATAAAATTACCACACATAGATTTTGTAATTCAACTCAGAAAACTGTTTTTTTCAGGAGCCAAGAAAATAGAGTTCAGTATCAAGAATCATCCTAAAGCAAGGATAACACCTAGGATATACACTGATGTGTGTTTCTCTATGTGTGTGTGTGCTTGAGTTTTCCTGTCAAAATACAGAAAGCAGTACAAGCAAATTATAAGACTGACTTGCCTCCTAAAATTTGCCAAAAAAAAAAAAAAAAAAAGAAAGGAAGAAAGAAAGAAAATGAAAACGATTGGTTACATTTAAAGGTTCAATTAAAAAGAAATAGTACCCGACGCACTGGATTAGTGCTGAACTAATTTTAACAATAGTGATGATGACTATTAGTATTATTCCCTACAGGGTTTAGCTTGAGACTTAAATGTCCTTTTTGATCATTCTGTCTAGAGCCTACAGCATACACCTGATGGGCAAGAGTGGCTGCAAACTGACAGGAGCTAGTCTGGAAAGACCAAATTATGGTGAAGTTGGTTGAAATAGAAAGAAGTAGATGGACTTGAGAGATACTACAGAGATAATATCAACAAGGCCTAACTAATAATGAATTAGATATGGGAGGGTGGCGTTGTCAGAAGCCTTAAAATGACATGTGACTATGGAATAAATCCTTATTTTGCTTTTCTGCTCTCCCTGACACCCTCCCCTCATTTTTCCCCACTGTGATACCCCTTTCCTTTCTTCTCATAATAAAGAAACATCAGAAAAAATGAAAACAGGACCAAAAGGAAGTGACAAGTATAAGAACATGAACTATTTGGTAATGTGTAGCAAAAACAAGAGATGGCTTTTACCTGGACTTTGGCATTTTGGTACCAGTATGTGAAGAACCCATTACATGATTGGGTGAGGGGAAGAGGTGTGAGACAAAGGAGGAAGGAAAATTAAATAGAATTAAAATGTCTGAATTGATTTTAAAAATAAGTGAAGAGCATAAGCAAATGGGTTTTTATTTTTAATGCTTGTAATGAAGGTGGGGGTGGGAGAAATCAGGACCATTATGGCTACACAGAGTACAATCTGGGGCCATGAACTAAGTAATGTGGAAGAGGGAAATATTCTGGGCATGGAGTCAGGAGATAGGGTTTGTAGCCCTGGCTTTACCACCAATGATCACTTGAGCCTATGCGCAAGGATTCTGTGAGATAGTACTTGTGTTCATGGGCTCTGTGAAGTTGTGGGGAGCTGTAAGGATAACAAAACAACAAAACAACAACAACAACAACAAAAAGAGTATGATCCAAACTGGGGTTCTGTTGCTTTTAGTTGGGGAAAGGTTTTAGAAGACACATGGGAAATGACATAGGTAAATCAGATACTTTTAAGTGCTTTAGATTTAGTATTATCCTTTTAAAATTACACAAGACAATCCTCCGCACCATTTGATATTTTATAAAGAATCTGTCTAGAATTCTTCCATTTATAGGCACATAAAATAATGTGCAACGTATCTTAAATATGTAGGTATTTGTTTACGTGTGAACGCATACCTCCCATCCGTACAAATTTACCTGATCCTGCCAGCTAAGGAATGTGATACCTTACTTTGGTCGTGCCAACCCAACTTAGGTATGTCTCAGGAACATTTTCAATAATCAAAGGAATTCTTAAATCATTCATTCAACAAATATTTATAAAGCACCTATTCAGGCTTTATGCCAGATGCTGAACCTACAGAAATGAAAATGAAGAAAGAAAACACATATGTCTCCAGCTTTAAAGAACTCAAAATCCAGAAGGAAAGCATTGTACAAATATTTACGAGTATACTAAGTCAACAGAAATTTAGTATTATAGAGGCATGAAACAGGCCGACCAAATTTAGTCAAAATATCTTATTTCTGCATCATCAGTCATTGGCTGAATGGCTAAATTACTCCTAAGACACTCTGGATTTCTGCACATTGGGAAAAATGGGGTTAGTAGCCCAAGGAAGGTTTTCTTAAGAGATGAAGGTGTGGGTCATTGGACACAGAAGTGCAAGGAGCCTGGAAAAGGACACAAACAAAATCATAAAAGCAGGGGTGTCAAGGGATCTGAGTAGAGCACTGACAGTGTCTGCTACAGGCATCAAATAGAGTTTTGATTTGTATCTTTTTATATGGGTTACATAAATGGGTGGTCATTTCATTTGCTGATGGAGGGAAAATAGGAGAAGAAAATAGGTTGGGCAAAAAATATGGGGGTGAGATAATGAACAAACTTTTAGACTGGTTAAGTTTGAAGAATCTGTGATTCACTATTTAAAAATGTTCAGTAAGCAGTTGATTTTGAATATTTAAGTCTAACGCTTAAGAGAGAAAAAGAGAAGTCTGGTGTAGAGATGCAAATTTCAGAGTTGTTCTGTAAAGATAGCAATTGAAACCTGGGAAATAAATTGTCTAGGGAGGATGACTCAGATGAAATAAGAAATAGGCCCACAAAAATCTCTAACTAATCCCAATATTTAATAGTCAGGAAAAGAAATTACAAAGGAGATTGGGAAGGAGTAGCAGAGAACAAGGACAACCAGAGGAGCCTGGGCTCAGAGAAAGTTAGGAAACAGAATCTAAACTATGCTGGATTCCAAAAGAAATATGGACTTAAAATTATTCACTGAACTTAGTGATAGTATGTATTATTTTGGACCCTACTGAGTATAGCTGGAGGACAGGTGATGATGTTTAGAAGAAGGTGATGAGTAAGAGAAGAAAATATCAATAATTAGAGTATATTGAGGAATAAGAGGTAATAAAATAAAAAAATGAAACCCATACTCTGATACAAATGATATACAGATTAAAAATATGTACCTTAGGACAAAAAAATTGCTTCAAATGGAGTAAAATCTACAGATACACTTTAACTAAGAGAAACTAAGGCAGAGTTACTGAACTCATCCTGGTCTTGGTCCAGATAATACCTTCCTTTTGTTATTTTTACATCTCAAAATACAGATTATATTTCTGCCATCCACCATACCCCACTTTCTGGAATCACTAGAAGTAATGCTAATCATACAAATTACATGTTTTCCTAATTACAGTTTTTAGCACTATACTACTAGACTTTCTGCTTCTACTTAATGGCACTGCTAACATATGCTTTTCTCTTGTTCTTATATCTATTTATGTTCCTAATTATATTGTAAATATCCAAGACAATGGGAACTGAAAATTGAAGCTGTTCTTTCTTACAGGGGTTATTTTAAGTACAAACACTCCCTTCTGCATGGTAAAAGAAGAGTCCTACAAGGTGTGGAAGGATGCTCTAGTTTTCTATAAACTTAGGTAAAGAACACAAAAACAAAAACTTCTGTGTAGAGTACAACCTGAAAAACTTACATATTCCAATTCCAAATGCTCCCTTTTTTTAAACCAGGTTTTTTTTTTTTTAAAGATTTTATTTATTTGAGAGAAAGAGAAAATGAGAGAGAGCGTGAGAAGGGAGAGGCAGACTCTCTGCCGAGCAGGGAGCCCAATGTGGGACTCGATTCTGAGACTCCAGGACCATGATCTGAGCCGAAGGAAGTTGCCCAACCAACTGAGCCACCTGCACGCCCCTTCAAATGCCCTTTTTTAATGACAAATTTTATGAATCACATTCACAGATACTTTCCCTACAAAGGAATAATCAGTACTCAAGAAAGTGACATTCGTCTGAAAACTCTGAATTTACTTTTTTTATGGTTTTGTTTTAGTTTTGGAGAGCAATTACTTTAATATTTAAGAGTTAATTTCTTTTTTTAAGAGATATAATTGTCACTTAACATTATATTCATTTCAGGCATATCTAATGATTTGATATATTTACACATATTGCAAAATGATCACCACCATAAGTTAACATCTGTCACCACACATAATTAAAAATTGTATTTTTTCTTGTGATAACTTTGAAGACCTACTCTTTCAGCAACTTTCAAAGACACAATGCAGTGTTATTAGCTCTAGTCGTCATGCTATACATTATATCCCCATGACTTACTTATTTTATAATTGAAATTTATACCTTTTGACACTCTATACCCATTTTACCCTTGGTTTTTAATGATAAAATGTCCTTCAATGAAGATGACATAAGTTTAAATGTATTTCTGTTGAGTGGCTGCCATCTTGTGCCTAACATTTAGGACAAAGTGGGAAAGAAACACTGTTGGCAGGAAGCAACCCTCAAACGGGATGGTTCAATTCAAAATCAGCACTGAACTTACGAAAAGTTGAGATAGATCAGAGGTAATCACAACAATTACCATTAATATCCAATATCCCCAAAGACAACAAATAGGAATAAAAGAGAATTTTATTAATATAGGAATTTTTAAAGTGGGGTATCTGGGTGGTGCAGGTGGTTAAGTGTCTGACTGATTATTGGTTTTGGTTCAGGTTGTGGTCTCGGATTCATGGGATCCAGTCCCCAATCAGGCTCCATGTCAGCAGGGAATGTCATTACACGAATGAGGTATTATTTAGTTACAAAAAAGGCAACACTTCCAATATTTTAATTTTTTTTTTTAAGATTTTATTTATTTATTTGACAGAGAGAGACCACAAGCAGACAGAGAGGCAGGCAGAGAGAGAGAGGAGGAAGCAGACTCCCCGCTGAGCAGAGAGCCCGATGCAGGACTCGATCCCAGGACCCTGAGATCATGACCTGAGCCGAAGGCAGTGGCTTAACCCACTGAGCCACCCAGGCGCCCCAATATTTTAATTTTTATTAAAAATTTTATTTATTTGAGAGAGGAAAGAGCACAAGCGCACAAGTGGGGGGGCAAGGGGAGAGGGAAAAGCAAGTTCCAAACTGAGTAGGGAGCCCCACATGAGGCCTGATCCCAGAATCCCGGGATCATGACCTGAGTCCAAGGCAGATGCTTAACTGACTTAGCCACCCAGGTGCCCCAAGGTAACACTTTTTAAACCAATCTATTTTGAGGGAGGGGGCCCTGCCCTTATTCTCTGTAGTACTGTAGTACATTTATACAGTTAATAGCATCCCCTCCTTTCTTTTCCTGTTCTCTTTTTCACTTTCTGCTTTCTTCATTCCCTGCCTCAATCTTCTTTCCATCTTTCTCTCTTTATTTCATTTTTTATTTTCAACATCATCTTCTTCACTATTCATATCTGCTCATTTCTTGGTATCTTTACAATATTTAAGGCTCCTATCCTGAGCTGACGAATATATGACTGTGACAATTCCTATGGACTTATGGGCCACTCCACAGCTGAGTAAAGGTTTTTTCTTTTTTTCTAAAAACAATGTACTGGCAATCTGGCAATAGTGATGAAAATCACAATACAGCAATATTATAAGGATAATTTTTTTTTTTAGTGTTATCATGAGAAACTAACAGAATGCTAAAAATACCATTAGAGTGCTGCCTTTCCAGACCACTGAGTAGGTAGTCATGTTGACAGAGATAAAAAACTGTTTGACTAATATCTACTCCTTCATGTAGAAGATCAAAAGTCTCCCTTTGGTGAAACTTATTAAGTATTTTGGGCTAGTAGACTGTATTGAGAATTTTTTTCTGTTAGTTTTAGTTATATTCCTCTTTCTCAAAAGAACATTTGCTACATAATAATAATAATAAAGATTAACATAGTCAACAATTATTAAGCATTTTCTATGTGTCAACAATTAAATGCTTTTCATAAATGTTATTAAAAGCAAAAATATCCCACAAATGCTTATGCAAAGTTAAAGAAAATTTTTTCTTAAAATTACAAGAGTATATAGTAAAATTTATTCTAAGTAGAAAATGGCTATGCTTACAGATTTTTAGTAAGTGTAATCAATTATCCAAGAGAGCCTTAAGAGACAATAAAATTCCCTTGATCAGGTTCAAGACCTCGTTTTTCTATTCAAAAAGCATCATTATAACTTTACTTAGGTTCCATTGTGGCAGGCTACCAGTCTAATCTAAGCATTGAGTGTTTGTGTAAAGTATTCCCTTATTTGATATTAACGGAGTAAAGAGGACCTATTGTACTGATGGTAGGGACTGATCTATGCACTCTATTCTTGGATTTAATTCCGGAGTGCTATGTAAACCAAGTTGTCTGATCTGACCATCATTAGGGCAAAAATATTACTATGAATGAGTTTCACAAAATGCTGTGATAGTAAAACAATGTCAAATAGTAATACAAGAGTTAAGGATTCCAACTATATTTTGGTTGGATTATACATTATTAGGAAATTATTTAAATTTAACATGAGAAAGTATATTTCTCCTAGAAGAATGAAATAAAAGAAAATGAAAATTTTTGTGTTTTAGCATAACATAAATTCCTGTTTTATTTTTATTTTAACAGCATTTAAATTATCATCTTAAAAAGACTGAGCGAATTATCCTTTTCAAGAAGCATTACCAGTGACCACCATAGCAATGATAAAATTAAGTTTTAGAAACACAGAGTTTCTTTCAACAGTCACTCAAGGCACATGCGGATTTTGAGATCTTCATGTTGGAAAGATTGGTCTGACCATCTAGCATCTGCTGATCTGACTTCTGCATCCATCCCCTCTTGTTCTAAGACCAGAACCAAAGTTTTCTTTTGAGAAACCATTTTTCTCTATCCTCAGTCATGTACTCTGGGGAAAACTTATTTATTTGTACATTCACTCATTGAAAAATTATTACTTGAGTGACATATATGGGCCAGGCACCATTCCAGAATCACAAAATATAGAAATAAACATCAGACCAAAAAAAAAAAAAAAAGAAAGAAAGAAAGAAAGAAAAGAAAGAAAAGAAAAACCAATAGTTTCAATAGTTTTACCTAAGGACGATAAAAGTTTGTAAAGCAAAAGGTAATATTTATGAGAGCTTAAGTTTGTAAAGCAAAAGGTAATATTTATGAGAGCTTATCAGTTAAAGGAAAGGTCTTCATTCAATTTAAAAGTGTGGAGATGTGAACTCTGGAGCTTCTAGCAGGCATCTTACCCCCATGGGGTAGTCAGCTCAGTAATAAAGCCAAAAGAGTAGATGAAAGAGCTAAAGAGTCAGATGAAAACAAACAAATAAAAATGTTATGGCATTTTTGAGATTTGGGAGTAAGCCACGCTTGAAGTTAGAACTATCACTGAAGTAATCTGAGCCAGTAATTTCATGTTTAGGCCATTAAAAATTAGGTTTCTAATACATGCAATGGAAAGAATTTTAATTGATACACTGAGATTTTCAAAATTCCAAGATAAAGATGAAAATATTCATCAATAATTTCCTTATTAATGTTTAAGAGTTTCTGACAAAAATTGATCCATGCTAACATTATTTACATTAATGTCAATAATAATTTAAAAATGTTATGCATTTAATTAACAGTGACCTATTCAAAAGTCTACAATATTTTCTTTCCATTTTTCACATGTCAAAATTATGTGAATAGCATTATTGATGATTTATAAGCAACAGGTATAATTAGTAAGACTAGAATTTAACCCCTCAAAATTATAATAACATGTTGTGTTTAAATTCTTACTAGATCGCACAATTCCTGATTTTTCATTATAAATATATGGCTTGGTTTGCCAAAATTTGAAGCTTTTAGACCTTCAAAAATCCTCAATCTCTTCATGTCTTTATAACTAAAATAGAGCTAGATTCAAACTACCTCTGTCATACTGATGCCCAAATTACTCTCAATAAAGGTGAATTTGTTAAACCCTTAATTTAATGTTGATTTCTACAATTCTCTGGGCTGTCTATAGTCTTTAGGCCCCATCCAATCCCATTCAGATGCAAACCAAATCTAGCCAAATATTCAAGAGCATAGTCTGTCTGACATACCTAAGACATCTATTGTGATCTACTTAAAATTAAACTTTGTACAGACTTTTCAAGCTCTCATATATTTCACTATTTCTTCCTCCCAACATGGAATCATGTGCCACTTTATATTTAAAACTCTGCTGACCTTCATGTCTCTAATTGAAAATTGTAGACTTTGGAAAATGAAATAGACATAAAGCGGGACCAGTGGTGAAATCGTGGTTACGAAATTTTCTGACATACTGTTGTTTCCATTTACAACATAAGGTTCATTGAATAAACGTTCTGAATGCTTACCATAATATTTGCATCTTGCTTATAACAAATTGCTAACCGGTAAGTTTATGGGGTAACATATGGGTCTCAGTTCTTTAGTTGGCGGCAGTTAAACAAATCCTACATTTTTGCACACAAATAAATGCTTGAGAAAGAAACTACCCATTTTATGTAATCATATGTCCATTTGGATGTAGGTCAGGAAGGACTTGCTAGTATGCTAGCAGCCATAAAAAACCTGCCCCATGCTAATTACTATTTAGTTGCAGGGGTTGGTTCAGCTAGCTATGCATATGTTATGGGCCATATGTACAAACCTTTCCATTTGTAGAGAGGCCAGATGGGCCCTCCCTAAGTATGAACCTTCCCTGCTACATGGATTAACTATGAAAGGTTTAAATTGCTTGCTTTTGTTTTTTATGAAATGATTCACTCTAGAGCTCATATTTTTTATAGTTATTAGGGACTTTTAATTCAGAAGGAGTAGCAAACCCTATTTGTTCATGCACATTTCTGTAAATGGCCCATCACTTTCACTCTGCAGTACACATGAAACCATCATTCTTATTATTTTACAGATTTTTTTTCTTTTTCACATGGATTATATTTTAGCTTGTTCAAACTGGGTCCCATGAAAGTGAGTCATATATACTGATTATTTGTATTTACTGTATCAAACAGAATATAAGTATATAGGGGTTTGTTGCCTTCAAACACAGTAATTTGTAATTAAAGTTAATTTCTGTGGAAGAGTAAAACATTGAAACTTCTATAAAAACAGAATTTATAAGCTATTGTTGGAGATGACTTATGTGGGAAAACATTTCAGACACCCAAATAATTTTTATTTTTTGAAGCAAAAATTATGCTCAATATAAGTTATCCCATGGCAAAATCAACATGAGGAGTATAACTCCTTCACTTACTCCTTGCCATTATATTTGTGATAGATATCATATAAAATATTTTGAATTGTTTTTCAAAAATTTATATCAAACTATTATTCTTAATTAGTGTTTAGTGAAACCTAAATTTGATATTGTTCTTATAGTCATTTGGTTTATTATTGACTACATCTGAAAGCTTATAATTAAATTCCAAGGGTGTGCTATACTATGTAATTATTGAAATGTCAACATCCTTGGAATCTTTCATATTGTATATCCTAGCAGAAAACTGATGTAATTTAAAATGTTTCTATAGGGAAAGCAGTTAAGTAAGCCAACAATCATATCCAAAGTAATTCACCAAGCTAAAGAAAATAAAACCCTAACTTTAAAATTAGTTAAAATTTGTATGTTTACCAAAATTCAGCCATCAAGTTTCTGAATTGTCAGATGTAATAATTCACTATTACTCACTACATATTTTCATATTTGGTTCAAGAAATATAAATCAGAATTCATTAATTTTGATAGTTACAAAGAACCTTATTGATGGAATCAGGGTATAAAACTTACAGGTTTCAAAAAAGCATGTAGAAATACAGACACTAGAAAAATTAAAAAGAAGTGAGAAGAGGGAACTCCAAAATTAATAAGATAAATTTAGAAACTTTAATAATTGTGTAGTAACCTGTTTTGGGAGTGGAACTGCCTTGCCTTTAATGAACCATGTATCTTTTTGACAGTATTTTCTATCCTTTATGGCAAGGTTACTGTTTTTTAATCATTATTTTAGAGAACAAGTTAGTGAAATACCAAAAACTTCTATAACTAATTAAGTTTTGCTTTAAGAAGGAAAAAAAAAAGCAACATGTGGTTCATAAGTCAGTTATAGAAAATTCTGTTTAAAAATAACAACTCCTTTTTGTACTATTATGAAAGTTCCCTTATTGATAAATCTATCTATAATTAGCTAAGTCTGATTATGAAGTTATCATTGTAAATTCTATATTTATGTATCATTTTGATGAAGAAAATTTTTAATTTCTTACATAATACATAATAATTTTAATGTAATATATTTAATTTTATCAGTACTTTCATAATTTATGATTAAAACTGGAAAATTATTTAGTTTTTTCTTTTTTTGAAGATTTTATTTATTTATTTGTTAGAGAGAATGAGTACAGGCAGAGGCAGAGGGAGAAGCAGGCTCCCTGCTGAGCAAGGAGCCCAATGTGGGAATCGATTCCAGGACACTGGAATCATGACCTGAGCTGAAGGCAGCTGCTTAACCAACTGAGCCACCCAGGCGTCCCTATTTAGGTTTTCTATTATTTTATTAAGCCATATGAAACAGGAGGAATATTTTACACAAATAATTTTTGAATCATCATATTATACTATCTTGAAGATAATAATAACCAGAATTCATCTAACAAAATGTTTCTCAACCTCAGTACTATTCACATTTGGGGCCAGTAATTTGTTGTTGTAGGGGGCCATCCTGCACATTATAGGATGTTTAGTAGCATCTTGGTCTCTAACCACTAGATGCCAGTAGTACCTCCCCAGTTGTTACACCCCAAAATCTCCACACATTGATCTGTTTCTCCTGGAGTGCAAAATCATTCCAAGTTGAGGACCACTAACCTACCAATGACTATTGCTAAACAAAATTTTGTCTGTTTTATGTTAAAAGAGAGAAGCGAATGAGAGTAATTAAATCTTCAATTATTTTTTACAAAATATAAATAAATATCCATTGTATCTTCTATTTTTATAATTCAACAGAAAGTAACATGAGAATTTCTACTTATTATACTTTCTTAGGTAAACAAAGTTCTAAAATCATTAAAAAGGCAAAAACAAGTCACATTCATCATACTTATACTTGCTAAAACACAAAGAAATTTTTAAAAAAGCACAATGACACTGGCAGAAAATGAAATTAATGAAAATAATATTCAAATTGTAATATATGAGCTCTTTTACCATAATATTTTAATACGATTAAAACTACATAAGCACACCCTGTGAAATAAGTAATGGAATGAAGACAGTGAAAATCAAACAAACAAGAAAACATAAGATCATCCATATCTTCTTTTTTTTTTTTTTTTAAGGTTTTTGACTCCAAGCCAGTTTTACTTGGTTGCAGAAATTAGAAAATACAATTACCAAAGAAATGTTTTTCAAGATTTGGTGTGTGGGTGTGTGCTAATGGCAATAAAGCACAACTTTAACTAGAAAAAATGTTTACCTAGACTATGTGTATCATTCCTATTTACCACCAAGTGTGTTTCAAATGACACTACAGCAGAACCTGATTTACAAGCTGTGACATGCAATATAAAGCAAGACAAAGAACTATTTTCTAACTTTTAAGTCTCTTTTGATCCCTCCCACCTTTTCTATTAATTTTTAGAAAACTCCCCATAATAAATTTACAGTATCTTCAAAACAGATACCAAAGCTCAATATATCCTTTACTATTTTGTGTCTTTGGATTGGTGGCCAGAGGTTTATAATGTGAAAAACAAATAAATGACTTTCTATTAATATTTTCAGATTAGAAATTTTTCATATTTTGAATTTTGGTTTTCATTATCTATACAAATATATTTTTAAAAAATCTTCCTCCTGATTTCCATGTAAAGTAATGGTAGAAGTCTTTTTATTATATGACTAACCCACCGAGAACAACTATGAAATCAGAATATAATACAAAGGCAACTACCAGAGATACTGGAATTAATTTAGAAATCAATGACAATAACATAATTACAAAACCCCAAATATTCTGAAATTAAACAACATACTTCTAAATAATCCTATGGTCAAGAAAGAATTAACATGAGGATTTAAAAATATGTAAACATAATAATAAGAAATACAACATATAAGAATGTGGGGACATGGCTAAAGGAGTGCCAGGAGGGCAAAATATGGCCTTAAATGTGGGGAGAGAGATATTTAAATCAATTATTAAAACTCCTAAAGAAATGTGGAAAAAGTCCAAATTATGTAGAAGAAAGAAAATAATTAAAACAATAAAAATGAGGAAATTACTGAATCCAAAAGTAGGTTCTTTGAGGAAAAAAAAAATCAATAAAACTTGCAAATTTCTAGGTAGATTATTCAAGAGTCAAAGAAAGAAAGAACAAATTACCAATGTTGGGAGAGAAAGAGTGGCCATCACTACAAATTCTATTAGTACTAAATTCAAAACAAGAAGATATTAAGAGCAACTTTACATCAATAAATTCAACAGCCAAGATGAAATAGACAAATTTCTTTAAAGACACAAATTACCAAAACTGACCAAAGGGGAAAAAAAAAATTAGAAACTTGAAAATCCTTTCCAGTTAAAGAAGTTTGAAATTATAAATACTTTCCTACAAAGAAAATTCTAGGTGGATTAATTGGTGAATTCCCTCAAATATTTAAGAAAGAATTATTACTAACTCAATGCTAACATTTCCAGGAAAAAAGAAGAGAAAGAAACACTTTTTTAGCCACTCTCTTTCTGAGGCTACTATTACCCTCATAATAAAATTAGACAAATACTTTATAAGAAAACTATAGAATCTCTCACAACTATATGTGCAAATATTAAAAATTAGCAAATTTAAGACATTATCTTTTATATATATATATACGTACACAAAGGTAACATGTAATATTAATGTATATATGTAAATATATGTACTATGTAAAGATATAAAGATGATATATACAAAAATATATAAAGACATATAAAAAGATATGAAGATAACTATGTATAAGATAATATATAATATCTATTCTGGTATTGCAGGTTTGCATTAAAATTCAAGAAATCAATAAATGTGATTCATCATATTAATAAAAGAAAAACTGTAAGAGTATTTTTAAATGCAAACAAAAGCATTTAATAAAATTCTCTAGCCATTCTTGGTTAATAACAGAAAGGAAAAAAAAGAAAAAAAGTCCTAGAAAACTAGGAATATAGGAATAGAAGAAAAACACCTTAATCTGACTAAGAATGTTTATGGAAAAAAAGAAAAAAAAAGAATGTTTATGGAAAGACTACCTCCCTTACCTCTTACGGGTTCACCTACTTTGGAGTGGTTGGGTCGCTGAAGTAGAGGTTTCCAAAAACACATCACCTCCAATCAGCTGCAGGCTGTGTAAAGTACAAGACAAAAGTCATAAAATTCTAATTTCAGAATTAGGAATTCTACTCTGACCTGCTGGAAATGATGCAGGTCTCTTGCTCCTAACATCAACTTCAAGCCAGCCTAGTTAATACATGTTCCAAAAGGGAATGTGGGGGATTCAAATATAATTCTGATTCAGCTAACTTGGTTCTCTTATTGGATTGTCATGGTCCTAGGTTATGAAGGTAATGACCATGTGCTCCATAATACTGCTTACTGACTCCCACAGTTGCTCTTGTGGGCTAAATAAAGTCAGAGACATACTGGGTCTCTGCAAGTTTTATAAAAATGCTCTTCTCATTCTTGCATCAGATCTCTTTGGAAGAAAATTCTGGGTTTAAGTAGGAGATGATTAGAAAAAAATATGACATTAAAAATATAAGCATACCTTAGTTTCAGACTACGACAATAAAGGGAAGAATATAATAAAGCGAATCAAATGAATTTTTCAGTTTCCCAATGTAAAATTTATTTTTACACTATACTGTACTCTATTACATGGTGTAATAGCACTATGTCTAAAAAAAAAAAAAAGTACATACCTTAATTGAAAAGTACTTTATTGCTAAACAATGCTATCATCTGAGCTTTCACCCAATCATAATCACTGACCACAGAATACCATAACAAATTTAATAATGAAAATGTTTGAAAAGTGAGAATTACCAAAATGCGACACAGAGGCATGAAGCAAACAAATGCTGTTGGAAAATGACGCCAACTGACTTGCTTAATGCAAGATTGCCACACACTTAATTTATTATTATTTTTTTTAAGGCGGGGCGCCTGGGTGGCGCAGTGGGTTAAGCCTCTGCCTTCTGCTGGCGTCATAGTCTCAGAGTCCTGGGATCCAGCCCCGCGTGGGGCTCTCTGCTCAGCAGGGAGTCTGCTTCCCTTCCTCTCCGCCTGCCTCTCTGTCTACTTGTGATCTCTCTCTCTGTCAAAAAAATAAATAAAATTTTAAAGAAAAAAAAAAAAGGCAATATCTGTGAAGCACAATCAAGCAAGAGCAATAAAATGGTGATACCAGTATGCCTATATTCAAATGGGATACACCAGAAGCTTGCCAGGGGCCTGGCACAGGATATGCTGGGTCAAAGGAGAGGGCACTGGGGTGTGTGTGTGTGCGCAAAATGTCCACCAAAAGTCGCAATGCCTACCTGCCATTAGAGCAGATTCCCAAGGAAAGCCTGTGAGAAGGGCCCGGCTGGCAGGAGAGGGTATCCCCCTGTTAGGAGACACTTGGGAATCCTGGTTCTTTGCGAAGCCCAGACCCCACGAGGCAGCAAATCCACACGGGAACTGATTGTTGCCCATTTGCGCATGTTACCTTGAGGTGCTTTTCAAAAAGTTGGGCTCCTTCCACGCTGGAAACGACACAGGCGGCCAGAGTTGCGCGGGTTTTAAGGGCCAGCTCTGCACGGCTCCTCATGGGTGCTACTGCGCCTGTGCGTGCAGGCGCAGGTCCCAGTAGCCGAGCACTGGGAAAGCGGGTCCTGGAAGGAGGAGTGTCTGTCTCCAGAGCAGGTTCCTGGAGTTTAAAGGCCTTTGCCGGCTGAAGGCTTGGCTGGAGTCTTCTGGACGGCCCCGCCAAGGCTGGATTGTGCGGACTGGCTGCAGCACCCTCCACTTGGTAGCCTTGATTGCCTCAGAAGCCTGGGACCCAAGAGACAGTAAGTTCATGGGGGCTCTGACTATCGCCCATTTCAGCAAGCAGCTCACAGTGATGTCCAGGGTGTGGGCTCCCTCCACCCTGGAGGCTGTGGTTGGGGATGGTGGGCTGTGGCGCTAGGTGCTTGCAGGGCCCGGCTGCCCAAGGGTGGCTGGCAAGGTACGAGCTGCACGTGTCCCAGTTGCCAGTTCACTGTTGCCAGGGACTGGCAACATGGCGAGCACTGGCGGAGCCTGAGTCCCCGGAGCAGGTTATTTTAAGTACTGCGTCGCGTGTTTGCGTAACGCTAACTCATAGCTTGTCTTAACCTTCCTCCTGAAGGCAGAGCTGGAGGAATCTTGACTGCCCTTCCGCAGGTGGGTCAGATGGCCTAGCTGGGTGTCATTCAACAATTGACACCAGCGAGCAGCCGTTGCTGAGGAAGCCCAGGGCCTCCTCAGGCAACCATTCCAAATGGGGACCGTGAAGAGTTTGAAGGTGCTACCTTAGAAAGATTTTCTGGTAGTGGAATGTCTCCACCCTAGAGGCTATTTACGTGATCAGCTTCCTGCCTGAGCAGATGAAAGCCACCTGGCGGGTGGTGTAGACCAACAGGATGTATTACACTGACTCCTCTTGGTCTGTCCTTTAAAAACTATGGCCCAGACTGTGATTTGTACTAGATTGGTAATTTTAAGATTTCTCAGCCAGCCAGGAGGCTATTTAAGAGGTAGGGTCAATCTGTGCCCTCCAACTTTTGTTAGTCTCACTTGGAAGTGTCCCAATAATATTCTTGTGCCCCTGGAATTAATGCCTCCTCCAGAGAATCTAGACATGAACTTGGTTTCCTCCTGAAAGCACAGTGATGGCACCCTAGGAATTGTTATTAAATAGCTCCAAGTGCTTAAGGGAGCACCACTAATAGATCTTACAGCTCTGAAAGGACTGCAAGCTCTCTCCAAAATTAGGTCAGCATTGTTTACTTCGGATTGAATTGGGGTTGGGAGGAATTTCTCAGAGGGATAACAATAGATTCTTTTTGAATATTCTTGGGGGAGTTTTCCCTACAACAGAAGTCATAGAGTTAGAAAAGATGCTAAAATTTGTCTCTGGTTTTAGTTGAAGTGATTGATGATAGCACCTTGATCATGGAAGGCATTTAGATCAGACTTACTAGCAAGGGTTGTCATAGATGAAGAATTTTCCTGGTCTTCCCCTTTCAGGCCAAGGCAGAGTCTCTGCAATTGCTAATACATCCTACTAAGCTTGAATTAATGGAAAGGTCAATAAAGAAACGTTAAGTGGAAGCCATCTGCCTTTCTAAGGCAGATACTGAATTTTTATGGGATTTGGGTTGGGTTAGGATCCTAAGAGTTATGACTGTACTGCAGTTCTACAAATTGGCCTCATTCCATTGCCTGTAGTCTGTTTGAAATAGCCTTAATAAGATGAAACAAATATGCTAATTAAGTAGCTTTGGCCCATCCTCTGTCTGGGGAAGTTTTTCAGGAGCTAAGATGATGTAGAATTGATGTCTGAATAGGATTGATGCAGAGTTCTCCCCGTGTCTCTTATGTTTCTGTACATTTTGTGAAGAGAGACGCTGATAGTCTTTATGCTTTTCAACAGTGGGTGTACAGTGAATGGTCTTGGGAGATACAGTGTCTCCCTTCAGAGCAGAGAGCAGGGATTCTTAGTCTAATAAGCAATACAATAGAGATATCCAGTACAATAGAGATAATCTCTCTTTGGAGCAAATGTTTGTCAGGTTTATTATAGCTCCTTATAAAAGATTAGAAATCTTTAGTCTTGGGGTTCCATTGCATATGCAAAGACCCCCTAAAATACCCCTGCACTTAACTTCATGGGATTTAGGGGTCAAGGGGAATTGACATCAGTATGAAACTCATGCTGCTTCTTGTGCTTTGAGAGCTAATATTCTTTGTCTCTTATCCAGGAGTCTCATCTTTTCTGCCTTCATTCATAAAATTGTGGAAGCTTGTTAGCTTTCAAGTAAGGTAAAATCTCAGACCCTTCAAAGGTTTTGACACTGAGTTGAATACAAATGCTTAGCATGGTAATTTTTAATTTGTTCCTCATTTTAGGGGAGAAGCATTTGTATTTCACTATAAAGTATGATGTTAGTTGTAGTTTTTTTTTTTTCTTAAATGAACTTTTAAAAAATTCCTTTTTATTTATTTACTTTTTATTTTTTAGAGAGAGAAAGCGAGAGCAGGGTGGGAAGGGCAGAGAGGGGGCAAAGGGAGAGGAAGAGAGAATCTTAAGCAGGGTTTGATTTCAGGCAGCTGAGATCATTACCTGAGCCGAAATTAAGAGTCAGACACTTAATAGACTGAGCCACCCAGGCTCCCCCCAAATTCCTTTTTATTCTAAATTTGCTGAGTTTTTAAGAGGACTGGTGGCTGGATTTTGCCAAATGCTTTTGCTATGTCTATCAAGATGATCACATAATTATAATTTTTTAGTCTTTTAATGTAAATTGCATTCATTTTTAATGTTATAGAAGCATGCACTTATGGGATAATTCTCCACTTACAGTATCCTTTTTATACATTGACTTTAATTAGCTAAAAGTCAGTTAAACATATTTTACAGCTAGGTTTATGAGGGTAGTTTGTTTTTGTTTTATTTCAGTATCTTTTTCTGATTTTGGTGCCAGGGTCATTGGTCTTATAGAATGAATTGGGAAATACCCCCACTCTTTCAGTTTGGATGAGTTTGTGCAGAACTGGTATTATTTATTCTTTAAATATTTGGTAGAATATTTATTGATTTTTTTCAAGCTTTTTAAATTTCCTCACTTAACCCAGTTAAAGCCATGAATTTTCCTTGATCTTTGCTTTAGCTGCATCCTGTGTCTAAAGTTGTGTCTATGTTGTGTTTTCTTCATATTTAATACAAAATATTCTCCTATTTTTCCTTTCTTCTTTCACCATGGGTTATTTATTGTGAAATTTTATAAATTTGTTATTTTCTACATATATTCTTAATGATTTCTCATTTGTTTATTTTTTAAATATTTATTTATTTTGATTTTTAAAGATATTATTTATTTGACAGACTGAGAAAGAGAGGGAGCACAAACGGGGGGAGGAGTGGCAGGCATAGGGAGAGGGAGAAGCAGGCTCCTCCCTGAGCAGGGAACCAGATATGGGGCTTGATCCCAGGATCCTTAGATCATGACCTAAGTTGAAGATGGATGCTTAACTGACTGAGCCATCCAGGCGCCCCAGTTACTATTATTTTTTTAATATGTTCCATGCCAAATGTAGAGCCCATGAGGGGCTTGAACTCATGACCCAGAGGTTAAAACTTGAGCTGAGATCAAAAGTCGGACACTTAACCAGCTGAGCCACCCAGATGCCCTAGTTGTTCCTCATTTCAATCTATTATGGTCAGTAAAAATACTCTTTATTGTTTCAGTTTTTCTGAATTCTTTGAGACTAGTTCTATGGCCTGTTATATATTGTACCTTAGTGAATGTTTTCTGTGCACTTGGAAAAAATGTGTATCCAACTGCTTTTGAGTGTGATATTCTTTATACAACACTAACATTATGTGATAGTATTGTCAGGTTTTCTATAATCTTACTGATTTTCCTTATACGTTTTTATATTAATTCCTAAAAGAGAAATGTTTCAAGTCTTTCACTCAAATTGTGAATTTCTCTATTTCTCTTTTAGTTTCTATTTGTTTTTTATTTTTTTTTAACTCAACTTTTGGATGTGTATGCATTTAGAAGTGTTCTAGGTTCTAAAACACTGATGTTTTATGATTATAAAATGTCCCTTCTTATCCCTTATATTATCCCTTCCCTTTAAGTGTATTTTGCTATTAATATAGTCATTTCTGCTTTCCTAAGTGCAAGATTTTCATAATAGAATATTTTCCATTCTTTACTTCTAACCTATTCATATCCTCAGTATTCAAACTAAGTTTCTTGTACACATATCCTTGAGTCTTGATTCTTACTAGTTCTAGTTAGACATTTATTTACTATAAATATCAGTATGTTTTATTTCAACATATCATCTATTCATCTCATCTATATTTTGTACTTTTTTGCTCTTTTTATTTCTTCCTGTAGATTATCAGTATTTTTAAGTATTTTATTTTATCTCTGTTGGCTTATTTTCTATAGTTCTATTGTATTTTCTTTTATTTTGTTTCATGGATGCTATTGGGCTCATAATGTACATCATTAACTTATGAGAGTTTATCCTCAAGTAATATATAATTTTATATATCACCTTATACTATACTTCAGTTTTCCCATCTCTTCATGTGTGCTGAAACTATATCTTTTGGTTTTATTTATTATAATTCCTGTAACATATTATTGTTACATTTTGTATTAAACTTTTAATTATATTATAAATGCTTTTTAAATGAATTAAGGTACTCCATATTCACCCCATCTTTACCATCCCTACTATTCCTTCTTTTTTTTTTTTGGTATAGATTCACATTTTTATTGGTGTTATTTTTGTGGTGCTTTCTACTCTACAATCTTCCCAGAATCCTCTTTGTTTCTCCTAATTTTCAACTGGATATTGTATATCATGAGTGTTACATTATGGCGTGTTTAGTTTTTCCTGTATTGAAGTATTGAAGTTTGTTTTGGGAAACAGTTGAGTTACATTTTAGCGAACTAACTCCTTTAGAGATTTGTTTCTAAGCATTTTTAGATTAAATTTGTAATGATATTTACTCTAGTACTACTATTAAGCTATGGCTATTCTTGGATCTCTCTAAATTTTCCTGTTTGCACAAAGACATTTCTTCATTTGTCTGGTAGATAAAAGACATGGAACACATAATTTCATCAATATGTTTTCATAGGAATTACTGAAGACACTGGGGTGAAGATACTCTTGAAAAAAGTATTTTACATGGCAGTTGAATCAAAACCTTAAAAGTTAGTTCCTGTCTTTTAGCAATGTCTTTTCATATTACCTGTCTTAGTTTCTTGTGCTGCACTATTGATTTATTCAGATCTTTTATGTTACAGACCCTTTCAATATATTTGCTTTTAATTTTAAGAAATGTTATAGACTGAATAGTGTTTCTCCCAAATTCATATATTGAAGCCTTAACCCCCAATATTTCTATATTTGGAGGTATGACCTTTAAGGAGGTAACTAAGGCTAAATAGGAGTAATAAGGGTCAGGTCTTAATCTGATATGACTATTGTCCTTATAAGAAGAACAAGATGTCCATGTTCACATAGAGAAAAAGCCATGTGAGAACACTGTGGAAAGAGTCTGTTAGTGACTCGAGGAGAGAAATTTCACCAGAATTCAACCCTACTGGCAACTTAACCTTGGACTTCCAACTTCTGTGAGAGAGCATATTTTTGGGGAATTTTGTTATTGCAATCCCTGCATACTAATGAAATAAGATTTTAGGTCTTTATGGAAAAAAAAATGTTGGTTAGTTTTAAGTTCCTTCTATTCTGGTTTAACATTCTCCCTTTATTTATAATTTTCAACTTTAAAAAAATTTCTATGACTGTATTAATCACTACCTTAGCTTAAGCAGTTATGACAAATACCATAGCTTAAATAACAGATATTTATTTCTCACAGTTCTGGAGGCTGGGAAGTCCAAGATGAGGGTGCTGGCCAGTTCAGTTTATGGTGAAAGCCTACTTCCTGCCTTCAGATAATCTCCTTCTTTTTGTCTCCTTACGTGGGAGGGGAGAGGGACTCTGATCTTTGTCTTCTTTTAAGGACACTAATCACTTCATGGGGTCCCATCCTTATGACCTGATCTAACTTAATTACCTCCCAATGGTCCCACTTACAAATATCATCACATTATAAGTTAGGGCTTCAACACATGAACTTTTTATGGAACAAAAACATTCAGTTCATAACAATCACACTCATTTTCAAAGCCATTTTGATTATTCCTTATTTCTATTTCTTGATATGAGATATTAGGTATGATTCCTCTGTCATCTTACTTTCTCTGGTGATGTTTCATTTCCTTGTGTCCTTTATTTTTATGAGTTTATCCTGTGAAAGTTTAGGGGTTTTTTGGGTCAGAAAGTTATATGTCTTGGGTTAGGAAGCATCTGTCCTGAGAGGTTTCACATTTCTTTTTGTTTTGTGTCTAGGTAGTATATGTCTTTTGTGAATTTGGATCCCACAGCAAGGTATGAACAACTATGAGGATTTTCTTTTTCTCATGTCTGTTTATATTCATATGGCCACAGGAAGTCAAAAGCTATTTTGCCTTCAGTTTTTCTAGTTTCTGTTTCATGGATATGGGTGTTTTTCATAACTACTAGCTTGATGTAACCAAATCACTTGAAGCTCTTGTAGTTTATAGCATCTTCCCCATTAGAGGTTTAGATAAACCTTTAAGGGTCTCTCTCTGGGTCAGCTACTCCAATGAATCATTTGACTTCAGTCTGGAGTCACAGAATGATTAAGATTTTGAGTTGGGTTTTTGAAAATTTGGGATTTAACTTTCTTCTGTGGTTGGTTACTTGTCTAAATAGCTATTGTTCTCTTTTATCCAATATTTCTAAATGTTTATAGGAGAAGATAGCTTTCCATTTTAGCTCAGTCTCTAGCATCAACTATACGTCTATTTAACCTCTCTAGGTCTGTACTTCTAGGTCTTTAAAATGGAGATAATTACTCTTAACTTACTGGGTGTTTGTGAAAGCAAATTAAATTAATGTATGTTAATGAGTTAGCATATTACCTAGAAAACCATAAATATTCAGTAAATATACTTCATTAGTATTATAATTCTAAGCAACATGCATTTAAATTATGACATAAGAAACTACCAAAGCTCAGCATTTGAAGCAATTTGAAACTGCTTAATTTTTTAAATTAAATTTCTTAAATTTTTCTACTGAAAGATTGCTTAAGTAATTTTTCTTCATATCCAAAATGTAGAGCAAAATTACGAGATAGATTAGTCTTTGTGTTATTTATTTTTGATGAATTTCCTGATACATGTTAAATTTTATGCAAGTGATATTATGTTTGGGGTTACTGCCTGAACTTTGCAATTTTGTGTAAAGAGTTCGTGCATAAAAGACTTCACTATTTTATATTCTGCTAGAAGACTTTTTGAGTAGATGTATTTTTAATTCTCTTTATACAACATTGATGTCTAATGAATGGATTTTAAAATCTTATAATTATAAGAGAGGTTTTTAGGACTGAGGGCAGAGGATTTGTAATTCAGAACTTCTGGTATTTTTTAATGATCCCGTTTAATGGATCTAAAAATCTATATATACATATTATATTTCTTTTATTGATTAAAGCAGTTCCAAATCATTTGAAGGATGAACATGGATGCTCTGTGGAATCTTTATCTTTAGGGGAATGGGAGTATTGGGGGGGAGAAGGTAAATGTATTAAGTTAAATTAGTAAATAATTAAGAGTGGTTAAAACAACAGTGTTCACACATTTTTAATTTAAAGCCTGTTCAATCCTTTTAAGATGCATTTGAATTTGCAATTACTTAAGCTGTGAGGTATGCACTGAAGAGAAAGTAAAACTATAGATTTTAAGAATGTAGCTGGAGGTAATATATAAATCCAATTGATCAGTCTGGCAGAGAATTGATGCCACAATTTGTACCCAGTGGCATTTTCTCTTTCTTACTCAACTGGCTTTAGAACATTATCAGAAAGTCAATATAATATGCCAATATAGTGATAAACTTTCAGTCATAAGTCCCTTGTTCAGATTAAAACTTAGGTGCTCATATTGTGGATAATAATGGACAGACAGCCTGATTCTCATCTCACTATGTGTCATTTAGAAATGACTTGGCTCAACTTCACTACCAGTTTCTGTATAGTTATCCATGATCCTAAGAGCCAGCAAACCAGTAACAGAACGTCTGTCTCTTCAGGAACCCCCCCCCCCCAAATAAATAAAATAAATTAAAATAAAATAAAATAAAATAAAATAAAAAAATAAATAAAGGGAAAGGATAATATGTACCCAGCCCTGCAGTCTGGCTTCAGACCTCTTGCTAGCAGTCTCCTGTCTCCAACTGCCTTTTCCGATGTTCTGATCAGGTTACCTTTAAAGTTCACTCTTGATTTCATGCTTGATTCTTTTTCTCTTTTAATTTATTAATGTGTTTACCACCTCAGCATTAACTTTACCGCTCATTCCTTTGTAAGTTTGCTCATTCCTGAAAAATTAGTAGGAAACTTCTGCTGTCTTTTCTTTGTTGTATAAGAATTTAATTCAGAAGCTTATTTATATCACATAGCTTTCTATTCTCTAACAGCACAAAAGTATGAGAAGGTCTCTATACCATATATTTTGTCCTTTGTAAATGTGTTTACCTTATTGGCAGTTTTAGCAGAGTAGGCTTATATTGATCATTATATTATCAGAAGTTTTGATTCCATAAACTGTCAATACAGCATATTCCATACCAGTCCCATCTAGGTTTGGCTAAGGCGATATCCTACAACATGTGCTGCTTACCATGTCTGTTGACAGTGAAGATGACAATTATTTCTGCAGTAGTCTGCAGTAGACTGAGGCACATCTAGTCCAGATATTTATCAGTAATCATTCGTATAAGATTTCTTTGATTTTGGACATTAGAAAGGCAACATGAAACTTAATTATAGAATGAAAATTATATACTGTTTATTTGTAGTTACATTTTGCATAGTCATTCTTTTGTATACCTCATTCGAGAATACAGGCTGAATGTCCACTATGGACCCAGGTCCTAAACCAGGTGCTGGAATGTAGCTGGGGAATGGACACAAAGTTGGTATCCCACGTGGGATCTATATCCTAACATGGAGCCCAGTCAGTCAGCAAGCATAAATAAATATATAGTGTGTCAGATGAAGATGAATTCTGGGGAGAATAGGATTGTTAAGGGGTGTACTGAGGGTGTACGGAGAGGGGCTAAGGTTATGGGGTGGTCACGAAAGACTTCCCTGGTTAGGTGATATTTGAGCAAAGACCTGAAGGAAGTAAAAGAGCAAACCATGTGAACATATGGGAAAAAAGCATTCCAGGCAGAAAGTGAAACAGTTACAAACCTGACACTGAGGCATGCTGGCAAGAAGCAACAAGGACACTAGTGTGTCTGGAGCAGAGTGAACAAAGAGGAAGGTGTTCCTCTGAGCTGCAGATTGATGTGGGAGTCATTTGTAAAGAAACTGATGTGGGAGGAGAAAGTAAAAAAGCAAAGCATGAATGCATTTTCAAGTGAAATCCTCACCTCAGCAAATTCCTCTGGGTGTTCTAGGGTATAAATTACTTTGCAGTGTTGTACCACTTGAGGTAAGAGATTTGCTTTCACACATCTGCCATAGTCATCATTGGCTGTGGCCAGCTCTGGGCAGACTTCTGGATTTCAGTGCCTCTGGGCAAAGCAGTTTATTCAGTGTCTCCTGAAAAAAGTTGTAGGTGCCAGTCATGCAGAAGCTATGGGAATGGGTACATAGAACAAGAAATATTATCCCAGGACATCTGGAGAACAGGGAATCAGAATGCTCACCAATATTTCCCTTGCATTTTGATGTAGCCCTGTAAATGAAATGTAGGAAATGGAATATAGAACTTAAATCCTTAAATGGCCACACGGAGAGGAACTCAACCTATACATACAAAACCAGTTTGCAGTGGCACCTGGGTGGCTTAGTCTGTTGAACCTCTGACTCTTGATTTCAACTCAGGTCACGACATCTTGGTTGTGAGATCTAAGCCTGAGTTAGGCTCCCTGCTCAGCAGAGTGTCTGCTTGAGATTCTCTTTCTCCCTCTCCCCCTCCCCCCACTCATGATCTCTCTCTCTCAAATAAATAATTTTTAAAAAACAGTTTTCATTGTGACATTAATGATAAATAATTTTTTATAAAACTTTTATTATTTTGGATGTTATACCTTATTGATAAGGGTTAATCTGTCATATCAGCTAGCAAGTTTTTACCTTAACTAATATGTCTGTGTTTTAGATTCCTCTGCCTATGATGGAAATAAAGAGCATAGGGAGATAAGTGATACATCAGCAAGACCAGTTAGGAGGCTATAGTAATGCTTTTGGAAAGAAACTGGTGGGATATGAAAACATAGCCAATAGGACTTGCTTATGGATTTCAAAATTCTCTATTTTTGCTCAATTTGTTCTCTCTTACTATCTCCCTCTCTCCCTTCCCTAAGTGCCGCTTCTCATTTTTTAATAATCCTATTATGAAGCATAATTGTTCAGATTAGGTAAATTTTTATTATCTCTCTACAGCTTCTCAACATCCATATCTTATAGGAGTACTTACTAACTACTGAATGACACTGATTGCCTCTGATACCCTTAAACGTTTACTTAGCAATAAATATTGTTTTTACTCTTGTTTCTGATTACTCTGATTTTTTTTTATCATCTCTCTCTTTGTTGTTAATATTTTCCACCTATGCAAGATTGTGGGATACATTTTTGTTTTTTCCTTTTTTGGGGGAGAATTGATTTGTCATGGGTCTAAGTCAGGGATGCCTTAGCAGCACATGTTCACTGCAGTCCAATATAAAAACAAACAAAGAAAAACACACTGACTTGGATAAACAAGTGTGCACACACACATTAAAATATAAACACAGACTAAATAGAAAAATGTTTAGAAAATATTTACTTTGATTATCTATATCAAGAATAAAAATCAAGATAACTTTTATCATCATGATTTCTGTTAATTCCTTAGTGAAGCAATGAGTTGTATTTTTTTTTCACTAACTTTATGTAAATTTTCTTATTGAAACAGATGATAAACATTCCATTTTATTTTGGTTTCTCAGTTTTCTTCTCTGATTTTCTATTGGCAAATAAATGTGAAGGTAAAATACATGTATGCCTCTGAGTATACATGTGAGATATCTAGCTGTTAAGTCTGTAGCAAATGATGTATAACCTCCAGCAATGAACATGCCATGTGTAATTGTCAGTGTTTCAGATTTCTTACTTATGGAATAAGCAAAATTCATAGTTTAAACTTATAAATTTTTAAGTAAGAAACAGTGGATTTTGTGTAAAAATTCAAGAGTCTAAATTGCACACATGTCTGTATGTTTGCACATAAGTATTTAATAAGGATCTCTCTAGGTATTTCTGTTGAAACCCAATCTCTCTGCACAAAGACAGATGCTACATCATTGGAGATGTAGATTCCTGTCTACTTTTTTAGGTTTTGAGTATGGCACAATGTATGCTGAGTTGACTCAATACCTTATAACATGGAAAAGGGAAGTAGTTGTAAAGAGCTGCATATTTCAGTAGGTTGTAGGTATATGTATAATATTTTTTTAACTGAACATACTGCTAAGTCATTAGAACATTATCTCTGCCAGTGTTTCTTTAGCAAAGCAAATGGATTACCACTAAAAAAACATTTTGTAGTTTTGTACAGTTATATTTCAGTTCTGCTTCTGGGATCACTTTAGTTTCCCGAGTAAATCACTGGGTAAATTTTACAATATTTATAAATATGGCTACAACCAGGATTGTTCCTTTGTGTTTGGCATTATGAAAGGGATATTGCATTCAGAAAGTTACTGTAAACATACAGTCTACTCTCTATAATTGTCCTGCCACTTTATCTAGATTCTATTCTACACAAAGAACATTCCTAGGGCCAGGACTCAGACTTGGAAAACTTGAATCTAGAGAGTAGTCAGAAAAGCTCTGAAGGATGAAGATGTGTTTAATAGGGCAAGTTGAGATAGCTGTATGCATGGAGGAATGGGCAGACTGGGGACAGTACAATGGTAGCTACAGTCTACACAGTTAGTGAAAAAAGGGAGATGGGGAACAGTAATGAAATGAATGTTTTTTTATGCCCCCCTGTGGAGAAGGGAATATAGAAAAAGAACTTCCCTAGAGATAAACCTGGTTTAACAAATACCTGGGTGATGATTCAATTGTGTTTTAGCTTAAGTTCCCCTGAAAGCAGAATCTAACTTACTTCCAGACAACATTTGGAAGGTTACTCCAAAGAGCAGGATGGATGTCACAACAGAGAAAGGGAAAAAAACTCATTTAAGGTTACATACGTAGGCAGTTGGGGCATTGAGACCATGCTAAGAAAACTACAAAATGTCTTTTAGAGTTGTCCACTCAAAAGCCAGGATGGAGAGATAATTATTAATCAACTCAAGTTCCCCATTGGTTGAAAGTCATCCCATTAATTTCCTTCCACTTCTAAGCTATTCATGTGTAGATGAGAGAGTTAGTTGCAGAAAGCTAAGATGCCAACAGTTGAGGCAGAACACTGTCAGTGAGAAAGGAGGTAAAATCTGAACAGGAATGTCCAGATTTGACTGAAATCAGAGGTGAGACCAAGATGTAGGCCAGAGCACTAAATACCTATGATATAGTTGCTGATGACAGCAGCTTATTAGTGATTGGTGCCTAGGGTTCAAGAAATTTGAGGCTGTGACTCAATTTCTCAGAACCTCTGGCAAATTTCTTATGTATCCCCAGGGGTTTTCTTTATACAAGGTGCCTCTTTGGTGGCAGATGCATGAATCTGAGCACCAAATTGCTTCTGTATAAATTCTTTCAGGGGTTAGAAATAGGCAAACTATTGCTTTGTGGAAATGACTCACTTAATGTTTTATTCCAAGTTAATCTTAAAGGGAAGTTTGTTTATTTTTGAAGGATGTTTTCTTAAATACTCATATCTCAAGTTTCCTAAGTTTAAGGCCTGTGGATAAAGCTACTGACATTTTGTGAGAGTTAGATGACTGACTCCTGAACATTTTATAAAGCAACTATTTTCATCGTCTTTTCGATATATTACTATTTAACTATAAGATTGAAAATCTCAGAATAATCTCACGCCTGGGAGATTCCCATAAGAAGTTATATATTCGCTGTGTTTTTAGTAGGCTACCTTGACCTTTCATGTTTCAAACTGCAGCCCTGTTCTATCATTAGGTTTTAAAGTTTTCAAAAAATCTAGGGAGAAGGGGTTTTCTTTCTCATCCTCTCATCTTCATTGCCTCTGGGCTGAGGAAGAAAGTAGGTAAAACAAAAGATTTGTGTCTGCCTTGAACCCAAAAGAAGTTCAAATGAAAGCCTCAAGTGCAATGACCTTAATGACTATTGCTCTTTTAAAATAACTGTATATTTAATAGTTCATACAATATTCAGTTTAGCTGGGCACAATTTGAAACTTCAGAGAGAAGACATATCTCTGTAGGGAAACAGCATTCCAGAAGGAATAATTCCTTTGTGCCTAAGGTCTAAGTAGATGGCAAGGGTGAAAAAGCAATGTTTGACAAATAAAGTCTACCTCCTCTAACTTGTCCATATCAACCTGAATAAAACAAGTAACTGACAATCCATAGTTTTCTCCTGAATAAATCTGCCCAAGTTATTGCAAACTTAATTAGCAAACATATTGAAACTAATAAAAGATGATAATTTATGCATTTTAGCCACATCGAAACAATGACTATTGACCATGTTATATTAGCACAATGTTCTATATGTGTGTTTGTGTGTATATACATATAGCAGTCAAACGAATGCCAGTTCCAAAAGCCTAAGCCTAAAATATCAGAAATTCTGTGAGCTGTTAAACACAGTCATAGTTAAAAATCAAATTATATTAAGGGCACCTGGGTAGCTCAATAGACTAAGTGTCCAACTCCTGATTTGGGGCTCAGATCATGATCTTAGGTTCATGAAATCAAGCTCCCTCTTGGGCTCCACACTGACCAGGGGAGTCTGCTTAAGATTCTCTCTCTCAAGGGGAATCCTCTTACACTGTTGATAGGAATGTAAGCTGGTATAGCCACTCTGGAAAACAGAATGGAGGCTGTTCAGAGAGTTGAAAATAGAGCTACCTTATGATCCAGCAATTGCACTACTAGATATTTACCCTAAAGATACAAATGTAGTGATCCAAAGGGGACCTGTACCCCAATGTTTATAGGAGCAGTGTCCACAATAGCCAAAATATGGAAAAAGCCCAGGTGTCCATTGACAGATGAATGGATAAAGAAGATGTGGGAGATATATATCTATATCTATATCTATCTATATCTATATCTATATCTATATCTATATCTATATCTATATCTACATATATATCTATATCTATCTATCTATATATAAAATATATGAAAATATATAATATATATATAAATGAAATACTACTTAACCATCAAGAAAATGAAATCTTGCCATTTGCAACAACATAGATGAAACTGAAGGGTATTAAGCTAAGTGAAATAAGTCATCATCATCATGATAAGTCTCATCAGAGAAAAACAATCATATGATCTCACTCATGTGGAATTTAAGAAACAAAACAGGGTCATAGGGGAAGGGAGGGAAAAATAAAACAAGACAAAATCAGAGAGGGAGACAACCATAGAGACTCTCTTAATCATAGGAAACAAACCTAGGGTTGCTGATGGGAAGAGGGGTAGAGGCTGGGGTAACTGGGCAATGGATGTTAAGGAGGGTGCATGATGATGTGGTTATATAATAACCAGTGAGTACTGGTTATTATAGAAGACGGATGAATCACTGAAATCTACTTCTGAAACTAATAATACACTATATGTTAATTAATTGAACTTAAGAAAATTAAAAGAAAGAAGAATTTTTAAATTAAAAAAAAAAAAAAGATTCTTTCCCTCTGCCCCTCCCTCCTTTGGTGGCTTTTTGCTCTCTAAAATTAATAAATACATCTTGAAAAAAATAAACTATAGGGGCACCTGGGTCATGATCATGGTCATGATCCCAGGGTTCTTGGGATCAAGCCCCTCATCAAGCTTCCTGCTTGGTGGAAAGCTTACTTCTCCCTCTCCCATTCCCCCTGCTTGTGTTCCTGCTCTCACTGTATCTCTGCCAAATAAATCAATAAAATCTTTAAAAATAAATAAATAGATTATAATTAAATGCAATGTATTAAAAACAAAGGTGATTATAAATATCCAAAACTCATCACTCCTAATTATTTTTCTACATTTATTATTATTATTATATTAGAGAGAGGGAGGATCTTAAGTAGCCTTCTCATTGGGTGAGCCCCATGCAGGGCTCAATCTCATGATCCTGAGATCATGACCTGAGCAGAAATGAAGAGTTGATGCTTAACCCACTCAACCATCCAGGCACCTGGATTTTTGTACATTTTATTATCACCTATGCCCAGAATGTTATTTGCATTTATTTTATGGCTGTGTAGGGAAAACTGTGTAATGGCCTCTCTCTTCCTAATTCTGCTGTCAGTAATGTCAAGTTGGTGGCTTAAACTGTACATGGTACAAGTACCTTTATCATGGAAATAGGCAAATGTTACAAATCAAGGCTTGGTTTTGTTTTGTAGATTGACTAAACAGAAGAAAGAGAGAAAATGTTAATGCAGATTAAACTTAGAAATGCATGTGTCTGTTGCCATTACATTGTCAGCAACAAAAATTTAAGAAAATACTCTTTCAGCAGTTGGAACTATTTGATTTAGCGAAGAAGTTCCTCCAGTCATTGACAAAGGGGAAATTCCATTTATGTCTTTATTGTTTCACTTTTGTCTTACTTGTTAATGTAAATGGTAATATCAACAACATTCATCAATTGCAACTATTGGTTAGTTGGGGATACAAGAATTACAAAAAAATTGATGAAAGCATTCTATGAGCATCAATTGGCTGTATGGAATTTAAGATAAAAATATTGTATATTTTATTGCTATTATATATTGCTTAATACTAGTAATATAATAAACATACACATATATGTTTAAGTGAATATATATAGAATTAGATAGGTATATAGATATAAATGCATTAGTTTTTCTTTTGAAAGTTGGTTGTAAAACTTACTAGCATAGCTTTATATAAATATATGGTTTTAATAACTGAATACATTTTACATAATTCTTAAAAATAACCAGCTTCTTGAGAACCTTGTGGAAAATCTTTTTTCCTTATACATTAAAACTAGAACATAAAAAAAAAATTACATAAATTTTCTGAGATGAAGCTTATAATTTGAACCATGACAGATAATACTAAATATAAGATTTATAGTGCTCACAGCAAGATAAGCTAAATGGATCTTTACCTAAAAAGGTCTATGTTTACTGAATTTATAGATAATATGGGATGGATGTTTACTTCCTCTCGTTGAATATCTTAGAGTTAGTATTACAATATAAAGGAAAAAAAGCCACAGAATATAAAGTTATAAATCAATAACTAAATAGTAATAGTTCCCAAAAGGTAAAGCGTATTTTAATACTGAGGTATGCTAATTAAAATATAATACAAGTTCTTTATTCTAAAATATACAGAATAACAAATACTTTTTAATATTGCTATACTTGGCAGTAGGATTTGAATTCTTTAAAATTTTCCAGGAGAGAAGAAAAAAGAGTTGACCATTGATTAATGCATGGATTAGGGGTGCCAACTCCCCTTCACAATCGAAAATCCACTGTAAGTTTTGATCCCTCCCAAAACTTAACTACACATAGCTACTGTTGACCAGAAGCCTTACCAATAACATTGAAGTCAATGAATACACACACACAAAGTCAATTAACACATATTTTGTGTATGTATTATATCCTGAATAAAATAAGCTACAGAAAAGTATATGTTATTGAGAATATTATAAGAAGAGAAAGTATAAAGAAGTTTTAATAGATACGTGTATGTATATGGATATATATGGATATATATATATAATGGAGTATTATCCAGCCATAAAAAAGTGAAATCTTGGGGCGCTTGGGTGGCTCAGTGGGTTAAGCCTCTGCCTTCGGCTCAGGTCATGATCTCAGGGTCCTGGGATCGAGCCCTATATCAGGCTCCCTGCTCAGCAAGGAGCCTGCTTCCTCCTCTCTCTCTGCTTGCCTCTCTGCCTACTTGTGATCTCTGTCTGTCAAATAAATAAATAAAATCTTAAAAAAAAGAAAAGTAAAAAAAAAAGTGAAATCTTGGCATTTCTAACAACATGGATAGAGCTAGAGAGCATAATGAAAAGAAAGTAAGTCAGGGAAAGACCAACTCTATTATTTCACTTATATGGTATTTAAGAAACCAAACAAATGAACAAAGAAAAACAAAGAAAAGGGAGATAAACCAAGAAACAGACTCTTAACTGTAGAGAACAAACAGATGGTTACCAGAAGGGAGGTGGATGGGGAGAAGGGTGAAATAGGTGAAGAGTACACTTATCATGATGAACCTTTAGGGTGCCTGGGTGGCTCAGTGTGTTAAAGCCTCTGCCTTCAGCTCAGGTCATGATCTTAGGATCCTGGGATCGAACCCCACATCGAGCTCTCTGCTTGGTGGGGAGCCTGCTTCCCCTTCTCTCTCTGCCTGCCTCTCTGCCTACTTGTGATCTCTATCTGTCAAATAAATAAATAAAATCTTAGAAAAAGAAATCATGGTGAACCTTTAGTAGAGAATTACATAATCAATAGAATTATTGAATCACTATATTATACACCTAAAACTAATGTAACACTGTACATTAACCATACTGGAATTAAAATTTAAAAAACTTAATAAAAATTTGGAAATAAATACTTAAAAATATCATAAAATACAAATACATACTGTACTGTATTTATACAAAAAAGAAATCTTTGTATAAGTGGACCCATGCAGTTCCAACCCATGCTGTTCAAACCCGTGTTGTGCAAGGGTCAACTGTACCTGAATTTTTTGCCCTAACTTATATTTTTTCTTTCTTTCTTTTCTTTTTTTTTTTTTTTTTTAAGATTTTATTCCTTTATTTGAGAGAGAAAGAGAGAGAGAGTGTGCACAAGGGGAGAGTGAGAGAGAGAAGCAGACTCCTCACTGAGCAGGAAACCTGATGTGGGGCTAGATCTCAGGACCCTGGGATCATGACCTGAGCTGAAGGCAGATGGTTGACCAACTGAGCCACCCAGCATCTCCTCCTAACTTATATTTTCTAACACATTTTGTTTATCAGTACTTAGGAATTATAATAAGATTAAGTCCATATTTATGAGTATCTTTATAGTTCATTTATAATTGCTTTTCCAAGCTAAACATTTTATTTTTCTTTCAAGTTTTTAATTAAATTCATTAGTTAACATGCAGTATATTAGTTTCAGGTGTATGTTATCACTTGCATGCAACATCCAGTGCTTATCACAAGTGTCCTCCTTAATACCCATCGCCTATTTACCTGATCCTCCTGCCCACTTCCCCTCTGGTAATTCTCAATTTGTTCTCTGTAGTTAAGAGTCTTTTTAATGGTTTGCCTCTTTTCCATGCCATATTCATTTGTTTCATTTCTTAGATTCCACATATGAATGAAATCATATGGTATTTTTATTTCTTTGACTTATTTCATAATACACTCTAGCTCCATCCATGTCTTTCCAAATGTCGAGATTTCATTCTTTTTTTTTTCTTTACGGCTGAGTAATATTCCATTCATCAGTCAATTGATTTTCATTTTTTCATTCATCAGTCATCTGATTTTTTACTCAGTATTTTGTCTTCAATATGTATCTTGTTGACTAAAGTTTAACCTAGTTCCTTCATTTTCACTGAATTTATTGAGTTGTATAATATTGTGTTCCTCTATATTTCTACATTAAACCAATTTTACTTTTTCACATTAAAAACTGAATATTCTTATACTTAGTAAGATTTTGTAATAGACCACACATCTAGAAGTGTGCTTGCTGAGTTTTAGGTTTTTATGTATTCTTAACCTGAATAAATATTGCAGAAAAAGATCTCCAGAAATGTATCAACTCACTTTACTAAGAGGCTTTCAGTTATCTCACATCTCTACAGACACTTGATAGCATGGAACTTTTAAATTTGCCTATCAAGTGTATGCTTTTTTTTTAAATTTGTGTTTTCTTAGTAAATAGTAAATGTGCAAATATCTTCATATTTTGGTGGACCTCTCATGTTCACCAGCAATGAATTGCCAAGTCAAATCTTTTGTTCGTATGGCAGCAGTTCATTTTTTCTTTTTCTACTAGTTCATACTGGATACTACTCCTTTGTGAATTATATGCTTTATAAATATACCAGTGTGTGCTTTGTTAATTACATGTGTTCACAGTATTTTCTATTATATAGGAATTTTAAATTTGACATATTCAGTCTTTCCTTTGTAGACTAAAAGAGATTATGATCAATCCCAATACCAAAAGGATATTTTTCTTTTAAAATTTTTTCTGTTCTTTGTTTTGCATTCCACATTCGGATCTTTAATATATTTACAATTTACTTTTTAATAGTTTGAATTAGGAAATATAATCTGTTTATTTTTCATAGAGATAAGACTTTATTCAAGTATTTCTCCCTATCTTTTTTAATACCACCCTCTAAATTACACCAGTTTCTGTATATTTATGTGAATATTTTAAAGACTCTTTAGTTTTCATGAGTCTGTCTATTCTTACCCCTTATTCTTGTCATTCACTTTTAATTTCTTTAGAATTATAATAACTTTATCAGTGACTGGGTGACTCAGTTGGTTGAATGTCTGACTACTGTTTTCTGTTCAGGTCATGATTTCAGGGTCTTGAGATGGAGCCCCATAGTGGGCTCAGTGCTCAGCATGGAGTTGGCTTGGGATTTTTTCTCTCCCTCTTTCCCTCACCCTGCTGACACACTTGCTTTTTCTCTCTCCCTAAAATAAATAAATCTTAAAAGAAAAGAATAAGAGAATTATGATAACTTTTGATATCTAGTAGGACTATTTCTCCCTCCTTTTTCTTATTTTTCAAGGTGTTCTTTATTCCCGGCCCAATATTTACTCATGTGAATTTCACAACTTTTTATATTTTATGGAAATCCATGGTGGCATTTTAACTGTATTTATTTTAATTTAAAGATAGATTTTGTGGGAATTGGTGTTTTCTAATATGAAGCCCTCTTTAATATTATACTTTGGTGTAGTATAACTCCTCATTTATTTAGCTGTTATCTATAATATTGAAGAACATCTTGTAGTTTTCTTCATACAATTCTTGAACTTCATTTATCAGATTTATTCCTAGATTACATTTAAAATCTTTGATTAGGACCATTTTTTTAAAAGTAATGATTGCAATTACTACTTTATCATTGCTTCCTATGTAATGGTGGTAATGATTTGTTCATTTCCATTTTACATCTTGCAATCTTGCTGAACTCTAACTAGTTCTAATTATGTCTTTAGCTTTTCTATAGAAATTTAACTTTTCTATAGAAACAACTTTATTTTCTTTGACAAATAACTATTCTTTCTTTTCATGTCTTACACCTTATTTTATTTTCTTGTCTTATGGCATTGAATCGATCATCCATTAAGTTTGAAAAGAAAAGTTCTTTTTGACATGTTATCTATTAAACTTTTCATACTGATCACAGAATACAAAATTTTTCAGTGTGCAAGTGCTATGGTAAGTCATAACAGCTTTGAAAGGAAGCAGGTATGAAAAACTTTATTTTTCTTTCCTTATAATCTTTCTACAAAGAACAACTAATATATTTAACCTAATACCAGTTAGATTAGATTGTTTAAAACTGTCAATTATTGATTCATGTCTTGCCTGTACATCATTATGAGTTTCCTGATAGAAGAATTTTTAAAATTTTTCTTCATTATATTCTTTCTATGCAATCCCACTGTAGTAGTTGACGTCCTTTCATGTATCATATAAGTTTGAATAGCCATAGCCTGATCATAAAGTTCGTGCTGTTCTTCCAAATGTACCTATTAGGAAATACCACTGTTTCTGGTATCTGTAATGTAACCTAGGCATCAGTGAAGATAGCAACTATCACTTCTGCCAACTCATTTCTTTTGTTGTATTTAGTGATGGGTTTACTTCAGTCTGATTAGTGATCTGTGTCTGCACTGCCCACTACATGCAGTTTATTAACAAATCATGGAATTTTGATAAAATGATGCTATTTTTTATTTAGCATGTTGCATCTTAATCTGGGATTAATTTTAAGTAGGACTAGATATATTTAAATAATGTAGAGATATTATCTACAGAATTACAGAAATAGCCCAGAGATTTTTACAGTTTACCTGAAATATTACATGAAAACAAAGATTGAATACTTTTTTATAGTAATAGAAATTTAGAAAGGTACAATTTGACTTGATTTGGGGTTATTTCAGAAAAAAGGAAAACCACTGTTCCATTTATTTCTGTGGTGATTTGGGCTTCTCTAAAGTACTTTTTCTTCTTCTTCTTCATCTTCACTTCTGCCTTTAGTTCTCTAAAAAAGTTATTTTTCTGACTCTCTTGATGAAGTATAAGTTTGAATATGGTAACTAAGTACAGGAGCCTACAAAGGTAGACGTGCCTTGAGGCAACAAGTTATATGTCCGTAGTTATTGATGAGCACATTGTTAGTGGAGATACTTCATTTCTATTACTAATCACATTAAATTTGGTGCTTCTGATTAGGAAAAACTGATTAGGCATTTTATAGACTCTGTTTCTCAAGATAAGTAGATCTATTTATTTATTTATTTATTTTAAAGATTTTATTTATTTATTTGACGGAGAGAGATTACAAGTAGGCAGAGAGGCAGACAGAGAGAGAGAGAGGAGGAAGCAGGATCCTGGCCGAGCAGAGAGCCCAACACGAGACTCAATCCCAGGACCCCAAGATTATGACCTGAGCCGAAGGCAGCAGCTTAACCCACTGAGCCACCCAGGTGCCCCAAGATAAGTAGATTTATTAAAAAGAAGTTTTTTGATTGAAATAAGCATATTGCTGCCATAAGGTACATAGTAATACTTCTTAATACTCGAAAATCAGGATTTGGCAGACTATGGTCATTGGGCCAAGTCTTTTTTTTCTATTTTGATTATTTGTTTGATTGTTTTTATTTAGGTATAATTAATATAAAGTGTTATATTAGTTTTCAGCTATACAATATTGATTCAACAATTTTCTACATTATTCAGTACTTATCGTGAGAAGTATAATTACCTCTGTCATATGTTACTACAATATTGTTGACTGTATTTCCTATGCTGTACTTTTCATCCCCATGACTTATTTATTTTATAACTGGAAGTTTGTACCTCTTAACCCCTTTCACCTATCTCACCTATTCCCTTTACCCTCACTCTCCAGCAACTACTAATTTGTTCCCTGTATTTAAGAGTCTGTTGTTTGTTTATTTGTTTCATTTTTTAGATTTCACATAAAAGTGAAATGATACGGTATTTGTTTTTCTCATTCTGACTTATTTCACTTAGCATAATACCCTCTAGATCCATCTGTGTTGTTACAAATGGCAAGATCTCATTTTTTTTTATGGCTGAGTAATAGTCTTGTGTGTGTATGTGTGTGTGTGTGTGTGTGTATGTGTGTGTGTTTGTTTATACATACATACCATATCTTTTTTATCCATTCATCTATTAGTGGGAGCTTGAGTTGCTTCCTTGGGTTGGCTATACTATGGTAAATAATGCTACAATAAACATAAGGGTACAGATATTTTTTTCAACATAGTGTTTTTATTTTCTTTGGGTAAATACCCAATAGTGGAATTATCGGATCATATGGTATTTCCATTTTTACTTTGTGAGGATCCTTCATACTATTTTCTATAGTACCTGTACTAATTTGGTTGTATTCCCACCAGTACTTAAAAGTGTTTCTTTTTCTCCAAGTCCTTGCCAAAACTTATTATTTCTTGTGTTTTTGTTTTAAGCATTCTAGCAGGTGTAAGGTGATATCTTATTGTGGTTTTGAATTACATTTCCCTCATGATTACTGAGGTTGAACATCTTTTCATGTGTCTGTTGGCCATCTCTCTATGTCTTCTTTGGAAAAATGCTTATTCAGGTCTTCTGTGCATTCTTTAATTGGGCTTTTTTTGGGTGTTGATTTGTATCAGTTCTTTATATATTTTGAATATAAACCCTTATTGCTTATATTATTTACAATATCTTTATTTAGTAAGTTGCTTTGTCATTGTGTTGATGGTTGCCTTCACTGTGCAAAAGCTTTTTATTTTGGTGTAGTCCCAGTAATTTATTTTTGCTTTTGTTTCCCTTGCCTCAGGAGACATATCTACAAAAGTGTTGCTGTGGCTGATGTTAGAGAAATTACTGCTTGTGTTATCTTCTGAGATTTTTATGGTTTCAGATCTCACATTAGGTCTTTAATCTATTTTGAGTTTATTTTTGTGTATGTTGTAAGGAAATGATCTAGTTTAATTCTTTTGCATGTAAGTGACCAGTTTTCCCACCACCATTTATTGAAAAGACTGTCTCTTTCCCATTGTCCTATCTCCTTTGTCATAGATTAATTAACCATATACGTCAATACATGTCTTATACAGTTTTATTTCTGGGCTTGCTCTTTTGTTCTGTTGATCTTTGTATCTATTTCTGTGCCAGTACCATACTGTTTTGATTATTACAGCTTTGCAGTATATCTTGCAATCTGGGATTGTGATACACAATTGCACAGCTTTGTTTTTCTTTCTCAAGATTGCTTTGGCTATACCTGGGGCGTGTGGGTGTGGGGCTGGGTCGCTCAGTTGGTTAAGTATCTGCCTCCACCTCAGGTCTTGATCCTGGGATTGAACCTATACATATGCATCTACTCCCTGTCCAGTGGGGAGTCTCTCTCTGACCCTTGTCACTGCTCATGCACACGTCACACACTCTCTCTTTCTCTCTCTCAAATAAATAAAATCTGCAAAAAAAGTTGATTTGGCTATGTGGGATCTTTTATGGTTTCTTACAAATTTTAGTATTACTCATTCTATTTCTGTGAAAATTGCTATTGGTATTTTGATAGGAATTGCATTGAATCTGGAGATAGCTTTTGGTAGTATGGACAGCTTAACAATATAAATTCTTCTAATTTGGTGGCATGGGATATAATTTATTTGGGGTTTCTTAATTTTCTTTCATAGTGTTTTATAGTTTTCAGAGTACTGGTATTTCACTTCCTTGGTTAAATTTATTCCTAGGTGTTTTATTCTTTTTGCAATTATAAATGAAATTATTTCAAATTTCTATTTCTGCTGCTTTGTTGTTAATGTATAGAAATGCAATGGATTTCTGTATGTTAATTTTGGGTCCTGGAATTTACTGAATTCATTTATCAGTTCCAATGTCTTTTTTTTTTTTGAATCCTTATAGTTTTTTATATATAGTATCATGTAATTTACATATAGTGACAGTTTTACTTTTTCCTTACCAATTTGGATGCCTTTTATTTCTTTTTGTTTTTTATCTGATTGCTTTAGTACTTCTCGTATTGTGATGAACAAAAGTGATGAGGGTATACATCCTTGTCTTCTTCCTGATCTTAGAAGAAGAACTCAGTTTTTCCTCATTGAATATGATGTTAGCTGTAGGTTTTCATATATGGCTCTTGTTATTTGGGGTCTGTTCTCTCTAAACCCACTATGGTGAGAGTTTTTTTTATCATAAATGGATGTTGTATTTTGTCAAATGCTTTTTCTTCATCTATTGAGATAATCATATGGTTTTTATTATTTCTTTTGTTAATGTTATATGTCCAGTATCTGTTTTTGTAAATGAATATTACTGGAATAGAGAGGCAGTTACTCTTTTACATGTCTGTAGCTGCTTCTGAACTACAACAGCAAACTTAAGTAGATGAAACAGAGTTCTTATGGTCTATCAAGCCCAAAATATCCACTGTCTTTTTAATATCCACTGACTTCTTAAAGAAATCCTTTACTGACGTCTGGTCCAAAGTAGGGATGATAAGCTAATGAAAAATCAGTTGACTATCTCTAATACAGTGACTATATATTAATGTGTGTGTTGAGTGAAACACTAGCAAACAGGTACATTTATACCAGATATTTGCCATGTTTAGCCTAAACAAACAAAAAAAGGCTTTTTAAAATAATCACCAATGGAATCAAAGAGGATAAATTATTTTTCTTTTCCTTAAATCTTAAAGAGCTAGGCATAATCACAAATTTAAAAAAAAATAGTATGTTTAGAAAAAGTTTGTCAGCATTAAGGTAAATGGGGGGCCAATTTGTTGCTTTTCTTGTGATTTCTCAACTCTAAAGAACTATAGATTTTTCTTTTTTTTCTTAAACTTTAAGGGAAGTATCTTTTTAGTTAATCTTTATAGATGTGGTTTTATGAGTTAAAGTGTCAAACATTTCTTTCCCTATTGTGTTTTTCTGCCCTTAATCTTCTCCTCTAACCCCCATCACAGAGGTAGACCTCAGAAGAAAAGTGACAAACATGCAACCGTGAAATCAAGTATATATACTTTACCTCTTTAAAAGCATCTAGCACCCCCAGATAATCCTGTGTCAAGAATGTTCAAAACCCCCTGCCAGCATTAGATCAGAACAAAACCCCTCATTCCTCTAAAGATCTTCTGATAGTTTCTTTCAGCTTCTTTTTTTTTTTTCCTTCTCCATGTCATGTTTCTTTAGCTCTCCTTCAGCATTTCTTACCTATAGACTTGGACCTATGTACCCTATTTTCACACAGAGTTTTGGTACTTGCTTTCTGGTCACCTAAATGTAGACGGCAGTTAAAAGGCATTTCTGCTCTTTTTCTAACCCAGTAAACTAACCTGGACAGATTTCAATTTATTCCTCCCATCTGTAAACCATTCTTAAACCAACTGGCAGTGAGGAAACCTGGATTCGAGAACAAACTGTATTATTATTTCTTCATGTGACTCTGACAGTTCTCTAAAATTTGGTTTTCTTTCTTTAACAATGAGTGTGGCTCAGATAATTCATTTCCTTTAGCTCTAAATTTACCCTTGCTTTGAATAATTCTCTTTAGAGCTCTATGTTTGCATCCAAGTTGTTCCAGAAAGAGGTGCCAACCCATGAAATTATGTGCTCTGCCAGAGGCATAGCCTTGAAGTCCTTAGGGCTCGCCTCCCCCCATCAACCTTGGCTTTCACTTCCACCTCACTGTTAGTTCCCTCTCTCCCTTCCTTCTTTCATGCTTTCCTTGCTTCTTTCCATCTTTTCTACCTTCCTACCTTTCTATGAAACACACTTTGCATCATATATTATTCGAGAGCTCCATCTCACTGGACATTTTATCAGTCTCTTCTAACTCAGATACATAAACTTTGCATTTTAAGGGGTTTGGATTATAGAACTAACCAGATATATAAGGGCATAACTTTTGAGAATGCTCTTAAACAAAAGAATAAAAAAGCTTTTTCAAATAAAATAAAAACATACATTACATTATTCATTATACTATAAAAAGCATTATGTGGCCTGTGTAAATGGAGGCTTTGTATTTTTAGAGACACTTTTTTTCCCCCCACTTACTGGTCTGTTATTAGAATAAGGTTAGTACATGGGTTTAGGTGTGATTCCACACTGCTTTGCAATCTATCAGGAAAGGCTTTGTGGTACATTAGAGGTATGTTCAAGGAATGTCATCTCAACACTTCAAGGGGTTTTTCTTTAATAAAAAGGGCAATAGGGATCAAACCAATCCACTGAATTTGCATGTTTTCCCCTCACATTGCTGAAAACATCTTTTCAAACCAGCTTCAAACTAGAGCAATTAGGTGGGTAATTGCCCTAGTGTGAACTTAGCCTTAAAAGCTTATTCTATGAAACTAGAGTAATTAGACTTACTTCTTCAGTCTTTTTTTTTCTTCACCTCATTGTTCTCATGCATTAGGCTAATGTTTCTGTGCTTGGGTTCACTTCAATGCAAAGGAATGGAGGCCCGGATGGTGGAATAGAAAAGCTTAAATGGATAGGAAACCCAGCAAACAAAACCGAAACCCAGCTTGTGACAGCAATCATGAAAAACGTTTGCATTCTAATAAGGCTTGTTAAACAGCATTTTAATTAATCTGAAATTTGCAACATACCTGCTTGTCACTATCCTTTGTAATGACTAGTTTATGTTCCTAAAATAGATATACAAAATACCTCATGTTTTGCCAGATTATTTAGCAATGCTTTGCTATATCAAATTAATCTTAGTTGCTAACAGGATAACAGTTTTAGTTGTTTTTTCTTCGCTTTATCGTGTTATAATCATTATCCAAAGGGAACATACCAGGTCAAGTGTTAACAATATGTGCAGTGCAAAAATAAAAGTTAAGATTTGCCATCTGTTCAAAAATGATACTGTTACATTAGATATATTTTTTAAAAATTCCCTTTAATCCTAATACCTTTTGATTTTTGTTTTAGTTTTTAAAGACTACAGATACATTTTTTGAAACAAAATATAGTATACAATTAAGTGATCAGAATTAAAATGTTGTGGGGCAGTATAGTGTACCTTCATGTCAATATTTGAAATACATAAATTTAAATGTAATTTCTTTTGATGTGTCTCATGGATATAAATTTAGAACTGTGGGTCACATGTATAATGTAATACTCATTAAATACTGGTTTAGTTCAATAATTTTTTTTTTAAGACGTATAAATGTAACTAGGTTATGTACATATAACTGGGCCCTCTTTTTCTGTTCAGGGCTACACTTTGCCCTTTGGCTATCCATTTGTTTTGCAATGTTGTCTTTGTTGTTCACCTGCATAAATTTCCTCCCAAACAACTATAGTAGTGATGTTGTGTGGGTTATTCTAGGTTCTGCCCCTTCAAGCAATGACCATGACATTCAAGTAAAATGATAACCAAATGTAACATTAGACCTCTATTTTCAGAGGTGTCTTTTTAGCTTCTTAAAAATTGGAAAGGAAAGTTTGAGAGGAGACCACACTGAAGTTAATTTATAATTAGAGTTAAAGAAAATGCTTCAGTTCTTTTTCTTTCAGCTCTGTGTCTGATAAATCATGGCTATACTGTTAGTGGAGACCACTCCCATGCCTGAATGTGCACATTCTTAGGATGAATATGTGCACTTCCTGCAACTGAATTTTGCCGTTAAATAGACAATTCTATGAGGTAGATACATATTAAATTTCAGTCATCTTTTTTACCAGTCCCAATGGGATATGACATGGGAAAGAGAAAGTTTGGACTATGAGAGCAGACAGATTCAAAACTTGCCCCTGCCAATTATTGGCAGAATAGGATTGAATCTCATTTTTCTGATTTATATAATATAGCCAATATTCCTTGTTTCATAAGATGGCAGTGAAGATTAAATGAGATGTTATACAAAGCCTGGTGTGCAGCATAGTCATGAAGGATGTTTTGTTTTGTTTTGTTTTTTAGATTTTTATTTATCCATTTGTGTGTGTGAGAGAGAGAGAGTGAATAAGGATTGGGGAGGGATGAAGGGAGGGAAAAAAAGAGAGAGAGAGAAGCAGACTCCCTGCTGAGCAGGAAGCCTGACATGGGGCTAGATCCCAGGACCTGGAGAACAGGACCTGAACCAAAGGCAGACACTTAACTGACTGAGCCACCCAGGCACTCCAAGGGTGGTAATCAAATATATCACTCCCCCAAAGACCAGGACTAGTCTCTAGTTGTAAAATCTTTGAAGGTAGGGACATAGCAGCCAAATTTCTGAGGCCTACTATTGATTGAATATAGCAATAAGTCATACATTTTGCTGAGAGAGTGCATAAGTGGATGAGAAAATGGTTTCATGAACATGCACTTAGAATGCAGAATCATGTAGGAACAGTACAGTATACCAATAAATATGTAAACAGTTTGCAGTCTTCAGTGTTCCTTTTCTTCCTTACGTTTGGTAAGATAGCTACTGTCATATGGAGGAAGGGGACAGTTCAAAGGTTCTTGAAACAGGACCCAAGAAGTCTGACTCTACACCTCTAACCAGCTGAGAGAACTTGAAAAACAAGTTGTCTGTCTAGGATTGAAATTCCTCATCTGTAAATGAGGACTTTGCATGAAATGATGTCTATCACGCCATCTACCCTTTCTTTCCAGAGTTTCATGAGGTCCATCCCTTTGAAAGGTGCCAAGGTTTATCATGAGAAAGTGCATCAGGAACTCCACAGGGGAATCAGTCTTAATGCTCCTCCTCCCAACTCTTAGATCTCCAGTCTCAACCTCTCTCATGAACAGATTTCAGCAAACAGATTCACAAGATAAATAAACAAACATGTAGGAAGATAGAGACATTTTGCATATGGATTTAGTTTTAAAAGAAACTGAAAAAATGTAGTAGAATATTCTTAATTAGCACAGTCTGAAAAAAATGTGTTAATTAATCAGTCATCTTGATTATCAAAAGGTTATACCCATATATACAACAACATGCAAACTAGAAATTAGAAAGGGATATTTTGCCACCTAGTTCCTCTTCTGAAAAACTATTCCATGTTTCTAATATAATTTGAAGATATATCCACTGGGATGTAAGTGCCCTGGTGTTCTTTCCTTATTAGAAGCTTAAGAATTATTCTAGTATTTTAGTGTTTTGAGTTTTTTTTAAAAAGATGTTGACAGCATGTCATTCCTCTCTTTCAGCATCTAATTAGTTTTCAAAATACTTACTTTTTCTTTTATTATTGGGATAAGGCTCATGTGAACATGTTACTGAGGAATTAGAGCTTTAAGGACTTTAACTTTCTCATCTGAAGTAAGATAACCTAATTTAGCAGCTGTGGTAGAACAGGAAAGCAGCATGATGCCAAAAAAAGGTTACACAGTGGGAAGTTCGTGCTGGCAAATACCAATTCACACCTGTTTTAGGCCTACAGACAACATCAGGGGTGCTATTTAAATGGACTCTGTGTGCAATTTATCCATTGTTTGGAGTCATTGAAATGAACTACATTGATTCTTCTCCTTGGCAATTATTCCAATTAAGTGGATGCACCATTTATCAGGGTGCTGATTAAGTGGGTTTTGTAGCAGGCACCAAAGAAAGACTGCAAGGAAATCTATGAAAGTGATATTCACACTTCCTGAGGTTCCCCTCATACTCCTTAATGTCTTATGTTATACATTTAGCAACACAAAACCTCATATAGAAAAATACTGCAGAGACCAGGGTGAAGGAGTTGATTATGTTCCACATAAGTACCTGAGATTTCAGATGCCAAAATGAAGAGACAAAATTTTAGGTTGAAACTACCTGCTGTCCTTGGTATTGGATATTTAAATTGACAATTTTTAAATTATAACAAGCTTTTTTTTTTTTCTTTGAGAAAAGGGTCAATTTTTTTTGTAGATAACTAACAAATGTATTTGGACTATACACAAAGATAGCCTTCTACAAATAATAAATATCATATGTTAATGATCTAAAGAAAGTAAACACATTTGTTGCTACCCAATCTGACATTCTAGATATTAGACTGATTCTGTCCATGCTAGTATTAGTTTTAAATAATGCAAATTCGATTTGTATTATAATTATTTTATAGGCCAACTATATTCCACTGTGTATCTGATTTCCCAGGATATTTCTATTGAAAACTCAGTATGAAATAACACAGTTTTATAAATACAAATAACTGAAAAAAATAGTGATTTCAAATGGTGATATAAATTGAACTGAGTTATGAATATAAAATGATAATGTTTTAAAATAAGGAGTTTATTTTTACTAAATACTGAAAAGGAGTTTTATTTATTTTTACTAAATATTGTTTTAGAAATACTGGTTTTGACCAAAATACTGAATTTTTATTGTCTATTCTAATGAATATGAGATACTGTCTTTGGTAAATGGATTAAACTATCAAAATTCAGTAAAATAAAACATATTAAAGGAACATTTTTAAAAAAGAAATTTAGACTTATTCTTAAAATTTGCCTCTAAATCAGTAAACAGAAAGAAGTTTGAAGTGCAAATAACAGCATGTTAAAAAATGAATTATTCTTATATTAACATTTAAACCAGGTAAGTTTAAGTAACTAGTCTAGGATCAGAGAGATCTAAACCTAAGCAACCCTATAAAAAGATTTTAAGCTTGTCCCTTTTCCAAACTGCTTCCACTGTCAAGTGTCCACTGGTATTTTCTAGAATTGTTTTTAGTAGTAGTTTTTCTGTTCATTGCCTAGGACTATCAATTGTCAAGAGTTTACCCTACTTGCAAGCTAACATGTTAGCCTGCTTCAGTTTCATGGGTTTTGGCAAAAGACACATGTCTCTTGAGTCCGTCAGAGGACAGCTTACTACTCATAGTAATAGCAACAGCCAGACAACCATATTTTCATGCCAGTTCTCTGAGTTTTGACTCCCACAGGGCAACATGAAGAGGGACAGGTAGTACACACACTCACCAGTGAGGTTCCAGAGAGAGGGACCTTATTTTCAGGAAATCTGAGTTCTTCATACTAGAGAGCAAACATGTCTATCTGTTGCCCCAAAAGGGAGGTTCTGTTTCAGTCTTCCATGTCTGTTCACTCTACAGGGACTTTTGAAAGATAGTCAAGAGCAAGGGGCAGTCAAGTCAGTGCCTATTCACAACATATACAGAAGCACATGAAACCCAAAAAGAATTGTGTTTTAAACGTCACTAGTGCAAATGAAGGCAAATTACTCTATTACAGGTGTAATATTTAATCTTCTGTAATTTGTTACTTTAATAAAAAATCATAGGCGGTTTTCAGGATTCTCATTATCTGCATTATTTGTTGTATTATTTAAGAATAAATGCTCACATAGAGTGTATCAGAGTCTAAGGATCTGAAGTTGCTGTCTTGGGACATGTGCAGTATTTCTGAATGAACTCTTCTGTATGCAAAGTTGACTACCATACCTGGAGATGGAGTAAATTGTAGCACATAAGAATCCTTAGGCTTGATACCATATTTAGATAGCAATCATTTCCTTTTTAACAAGAACTGATTTAATTAGTTTTATCATAGCTGACTATCAGTTCCAACCATTAGCCAATTAGGTAGCAAGCCAGTGCACCTAAATCAAAAGAAAATAATGATCAATTTGATTTGACTAACTTGATTTTATTCTCTTCACTTTCATTGAAAATGTCTTAAGCATCATAATTAGCAAGTAACCAACTTCAGCATGTTTTCTTCTCTGGAAATGATGAGAAGCTACCAAGAAAGAGTGATGACAAAAAGAACATGAAGTTTTAGAGAGAGACAGACCTGAATTTTATTCCCAACTCTGACAAGTTGTTGTATGATATTGGGTATTATAGATTTTGTTGAAATTAACTTTCCTCTGTAATGACTACTTGAAAGTGCTACAGAAAGATGAAATTAAATAATACTTGTGGTGTACCTGAGTAGTTCATTTGGTTGAGCATCTAGCTCTTTGTTTTGACTCAGGTTATGATCTCAGGGTTATGGGATCAGGTCCCATGTCAGGCTCTGTGCTCAGCGGGGAGTCTGCTTGAGGATTTTTCTCCCTCTCCCTCTGCGCCTCTTCCTACATGCATAACCATGCATGCTCTCTCTCTTTCTAAATAAATAAATAATCTTTAAAAAAACTAGTATTTGAAGAACGCCCAATACAGTAACTGAGAGCCAGGCTTTCCTATTTTTTTTCTTCGTCTAGGAGACATTCTCTTATGACATTGACTGACTGATGATCTTACTCTTTCCAGCTAATTTTATAAGTATAGTATCTTTCGTTTTATTTTTAACTTTCTGTAAAGCTGCTTATGCTACTTTGGTAACTCATATGCATGGAACCAGTTTGCTTCTTGGTAATCATACAGTTCATTTGTCATACAAGAAACATGGACTGTGAATAAATGTAATTGATGACCAGAGAAACCAAGAAGGAAAAGGGAAAAGAACTCTGGAGCCAGGAAATAGAATTAGAATTAGATAGAAGGAACAAAGAAAGAGCAAAAAAGTGAGAGTAGAAATTAGAACAATGAAAAGCAAGAAAGAGGTAGATCTCAAAGAACAGAGTACATAAAGTATATAAAGGAAAAGACAATGAACTAAAATTATATCTCAGAGTCTCATTATTCCCCAAGTGACCTTGTAGAGAGCTTCATCATCCAAAGGTAAAAAGGAGGGTAAGATTAGAAGACCTCCTAGAATAATTGTTAGAATTAAATAATAATAGATATAATTAAATAATAATATAATTAAATAATATATTAAATTAATAAATTAAATACTAGAATTAAATAATAATAATAAATTAAAAAATTAAATGATTCTTAGAGGTGCATATATTTAACCACTGGAATCTGTAATACTTAGAGCAGAATTTAAAACATAATGGATGGAAGGATTTACAACTTTTGAGTACCCATAAACTGTATCATTGCTGGAATCAATAGTTTAATTAAGACGTTTGTCAGTGATGGTGCTAATAAGGCTGGAATATTTTCATTTTAAACTAACAGTACTCAAAGCATATCTAATGAGCTATAGTAAGAATCATCAGAGCCCCTATGAGAACTTACTAGATAGCTAGAACAAACTTAATGTCAAGTACTTGGTAGAATACACATTCAAGTCCATTGTAGCCATTGCATAAGTGCTAATATCAGATTATACCTCAATGGAGATTTCTGTTGGATATTTTGTTGAGAAATGGATATATGTGTTTGTTCAGTAGGTTTATAAATGTAACTACAAACAGAATATGAACTAAAAATCCTTTGAAAACGAGGTGGAGAGTAAGGAAATCAGTAACTAAAATGACTTGATAAAGGTTATATTTTCTTTTCTGAAAACTAACAATTATAGAATTAAAATCAGGTCAGGATAGACTATGTCACTTTTATAGATTGGCATTTTTCTTACAAACTTCAAAAGAATAAGGCATTTAATACTTATTAAATTAAAAAGATTTAAAAAATTTTAAATTTTCAAATACAAATCTGAGGGGTATGTGGATGGCTCAGTTGGTTAAGCATCTGCCTTTGGCTCAGGCATGATCCCAGGTCCCTGGGATGGATCCCACATTGGGCTCCTTGCTCAGCGGGAAGCCTGCTTTTCCCTCTCCCTCTGCAGCTCCCCCTGCTTGTTTGTCTCTCTTTCTCTTCCTCCCTCTCCCTCTTTCTCCCTCTCTCACTTGCTTAAATAAATAAATAAATAAAATATTAAAAAAATGAAAATTTGAGTGTTTATTTTTCGTCATATACTATGATCATTGGAATATTGAGAAAAACATTTGTGTCTGTTTCACTCTGTATTACTAGAATATATTACATGCTACATTTTCAGTCCCTGGAATTATGTTAAAATTTGCTCAGTGAATTTTTTTTTTAAAGATTTTATTTATTTATTTGACCGAGAGATGGAGAGCACAAGTAAGCAGAGCAGCAGGCAGAGGAAGAGGGAGAAAGAGAAGTTGGCTGTTCACTGAGCAGGGAGCCTGATGTAGCGCTCAATCCCAGGACCCTGGGAACAGGACCCGAGCCAAAGGCAGATGTTTAGAAGATGAACTCAACCCCTCTCTAAAGCACATATACCATAATAGGTATATATAATAATAATAAATCTAGTATTTACCCTGGGATGCAAGGACAGTTCAACATACACAAAGCAATAAATATAATGCATCCCATCAACAGAATGAAGGATAAAAATTTTATGATTATCAGGGGATGCCTGGGTGGCTCAGTTGGTTAAGCAGCTGCCTTCACCTCAGGTCATGATCCCAGCATCCTGGGATGGAGTCCCACATCGGGCTCCCTGCTCGGCAGGGAGCCTGCTTCTCCCTCTGCCTCTGCCTGCTATTCTGTCTGCCTGTGCTCGCTCTCTCTCTTTCTCTGACAAATAAATAAAATCTTAAAAAAAAATTTTAATGATTATCTTAGTACATACAGAAAAAGCATTTGACAGATTCAACATCCTTTTATGATGAAACTCTCAACAAATTGGGTATAGAAGAAATATACCTCAGCATAATAAAGGACTTCTATGACAAGCCTTCCACAGCTAAATCTTACTCATTTGTGAAAGGTTTCAAGCTTTCTTTAAAGATCAGGAAGAAGACAAGGACTCCCATTCTACATAGTACTAAAAGTCTTAGCCAGAGCAGTCAGACAAGAAAAAGAAATAAAAGAGATCTTAATAAGAAAGAAACAATCAAAACTGTCTCTTTTTGAAGATGATGTGCTCTTATATATAGAAAATCCTACAAGCCATTGGGGAGGGTATGTGCTTTGGTGAGTGCTGTGAAATGTGTAAACCTGGTGATTCACAGACCTGTACCCCTGGGGATAAAAATATATGTTTATAAAAAATAAAAAATTAATAAAAAAAAAAAAGAAAATTCTACAAGCACCTATTAGACCTAATAAATTCCTTCAGTAAAGTTGCAACATACAAGATCAACCCACAAAAACCAGTTGTGTTTCTATACACTAAAAATTGTTATCTAAAAAAAAAAAATTACCCCATTTATAAGGCAGATACTGTATAATTCTACTTATATATGGTGCCTAGACTTATCAAAAATCATACACAGAATATAGTGTGATTGATTGCCAAGGGCTGTAGGAGGGGAAAGTGGAAAGTTCTGTTTAACAGGTATAGAGTTTCCGTTTTGCAAGATGAAAAGAGTCCTCCAGATGGATGGTAGGAGTGGCCGCACAACATTATGAATATGTTTAATATCACTGAACTGAACACTTAAAGATAATTTTATGTATATTTTACCACAATAAAAATAGGAAAAAATGCAAATTTTTCTAAAAATGACAAGTAAGTGGTGAGATGAGTAATAATTCTTGACAGAGTGGCATAGCTGATTATTAGAATGATTACCTATAAACACTTGAGAAGGAGAGAAGTAAACATTTGCAGCAATCGTGGGTTTCATTAAAAAATTGGGGGGGGCACCTGGAGGGCTCAGTGGGTTAAAGCCTCTGCCTTCAGCTCAGGTATTGATCCCAGGGTCCTGGGATCGAGCCCCTCATCGGGCTCTCTGCTCAGCAGGGAGCCTGCTTCTCCCTTGTGATCTCTCTCTGTCAAATAAATAAATAAAATCTTAAAAAAAAATTGGGGGACTCCTGGGTAACTCAGTCAGTTAAGCGTCTGACTTCAACTCAGATCGTGATCTCAGGGTCCTGGGATTGAGTCCCCATCAGGCTCCATACGGGTCTGCTTGTCCCTTCCTTCTCCTGCACCTCTCCCCTTGCTCTTGTTCTCCCTCTCTCTCTCTCAACTTGGTTATCTACTACTACTTGGTAATATCTCTCCCTCGTTTACTAAGAACTTTTACTTTTTATTCTCAAGACTTTTTTTTTCCTCCACTCCCATGTACTGTGTGATTATGGCAGCCATGGAAATGCACCATGTAGGTCTCTTGATGGGAGGAGGCAGAGTGGACTACAAGCCCCAAATCCTGTCCCTTCAATCCATCTCTGCATTTACATTACAGTCACGTTTCTTTTGGCTACTTCTAAGCAAAGACTTAGTATGGCATAGTATTAATGAAGGGCCTGTACCTGTGAAAGGTGAGATTTATCCAGGCAGCTTTGGCTTAAGAACTTCTCATTAATCTGTCCTTGACTTTCTTAAAACTACAGTATTATCTGAGAGTCTTTGATTCAGTCCTCCTTCCTTTTTTCCTTTCCTGCCAAAGAGTCAGACCTACATTGTGGTATGAACATTCGTCTTGCTTTCCACTGCATACTTCCTTTTCCCTTTCACAGGGGTTTCCTTCGGTGTTCTTTCATGTCTAATATAGTAATCTTGACAACATAAGGGTTATACATCTATAATAGAGTGACTCACTATTTGAATATTTAAAAACAGTTTCCCTAGCAAAATAATACATTTATGCCCTTTTTCTTTTGTCTTTGCAATTCCTTCCATTGAAGATAGGGTATATCCATTTTACTAATATTAGACTTTTCTGTGTGATTTACTTTGACCAGGGGAATATGGGCAGAAATGACATTATGTTAGTTTGGGGTAGGATTCATGAAACACTGGAATTTTCTGCTTGCTCTCTTGTTATCATTCTCCAAAGGAAAAATATGCCCTGGAGAGCTATTGGACCAATGAAAATGAAAAGACACATCAGGCTTTCTGACTCAAAACCAAAGCCTTCAGCCAAGTGCTGCCAATGAACAGTCCAATGCAGAACCTCACAAAATGACCTATGAAGATATGAAATATAAACAAATACTTACTGTGTAAACAACTTAATTTTATATATTCTTTTTATGCAGCATTATAGTATTATCAAACAACCTAGTCATTGAGGTCTCAAATATTACTGCAATTATAAACATTTATTTCCATTTAATGTTATCAATTCAGTTCCTTGGCCAAACATTGAATGTTGCCATCACCTCAAGTTATACCACTTCTAAGATCTTAAATTTCACTATATCAAAAAATAATTTTTTAATAATAAGTTCTTATTGCTCTGCTTGCTCTCATATTCTGTTGAGGTCAACAGCAGACTTTAGCTCCAGAATCAAATGTCTGCTGTTTGACCTTAACAAGAGTCCCAAGACCTCCTCCTCTTACTTTTCATCTTAGTCTGTCTTGCAACCTGACTTTGAAACTTGTTTCCCCACTTAACCTTAACTCCATTCTGTATCATTTCAGTCGCTGTCAGCACATTGACCATCCTAGACTTCTTTGCTTTCCGAAAAATATGTTCTAAAAACTCAAAATTGAATCAGTCTAACTATAGGTATTCTTTCCTTTCATATACCTTGACTACTGAATGACACTGTGAAAACAAGTACATAAGCTTTAACATTGGGGGTATTATAAACTCATTGTCTCAAACATCATACAGTCATAAAGTGTTACTAGTCATCTTCTGGACCAAAATTGAGTTATTTTATTTTCCCGAATAACTATAGTATAGGAAAGCAATTAATAATTTGTATTATAACAAAGAAATTTGAAGTATTGTTGATAGTATTATTTTCCTTTGTCATTAAAAATGTATTTGATAATTGGTCATAATTGCCTTTAAAAAAGCTAAGCTCAGTTGCTATAGAGCAGAAAGAACCCAACTTAAGTCTTGGCCAGTTATTCTCTCCCTTGGCACTATTGACATTTTAGGCCAAATACTTCTTTGCTGAGGGTGGAAGGTGGGGCAGTGTTTATCCAGTGCATTGCAAGATTTTAATTTCTTTCTTGGCCTCTATTCAATAGAGTCCAGTAGTAGCTCAAAATATCATCTCCAGAGAGTACCAGATTTCTCTTGGGCAAAGGGGAAAAGTCACTCCCAGTTAAGAATCACTATTTTGAGCTGTATCTGTTGCTAGATATGTTAATGTTTGATAAAATTACATAGGGAGTTATTAAGACTTTGTTTTCCTAGTTCTATGAAGACTCTCTTTCAATTACATTTACCTTAACCCAAGGAAGAGGGAATAAGAAAACCAAATATGATTCATGATATCTTACTAGTAATGATACATAAAAGAAAAACAGTATGTTATTCCCTGGCTGTATAGTCTATGAGTAAATATCTGTGGGTATTAGAAAATTGCTTTTATTAAAGAGATAATAGTATATGGGACCGTGTGGATTAGCATCTCTTTACCAAAGTATAACTCAGAAAAGGATGAGACAAAATCTCCTTCATCTTGTTATATTTCTCCTTGAGAGTTCTGATACATAAGCACTTGTACTTAGTAGTAGCAGCAGTGCTACCTAGGAGATGTGATGGTCAAGAGGCAAGAGGGTAACATTCTTGCAACAGCAATAGTAGTTGTCATCAAAAGATACAGTAAAAACCAGCAGAGTGAGGGAGTGTGGTTAGGAACAGAGGTGGAGAGAGAAGAAAACACAAGAAGAAACAACTATTATGTTTGGCTGTCTGGAGTTGCATTTATTGGACAATTGTCTTGTCAAAATCTACTTTAAATCTTTAGATAAAAATCTTTTAAATTAAAAAAAAAGGAGTGGAAAAATATTAGGACAATCAGAATTCTACTAAGAAAAAAATGCACTAAGACTAGTTAAATATTTGTCCTTCATTTATCCTCTCTGGATATTTGCTGATTCATAATATGAGAATAGAGGCTTAGCAAATAATAGTGGAGTAGACTTTGTAGTATCAATGGTCTGGGAAGACAAAAATGGAAATTTAGGATCATCAAAATATGGAGAATTTGAGACATCAAGATCTCAAAAGGTAAACAGCATAGTAAAATGTTGCCTACATTCTGCATCAACTTCCTCATAAGGCATTTGTGGACTTTTCACACAAATATAAGTCAAAATGCATAAGCACAAAAGCTAAGAGTGGAATGTGGAAAGCTAAGTGGAAGAACTCAATAGTCTCAAAGTGCTGTGGAGACAAAAACTGGAGCTCAAGATTTTCCAAAATTGATATAGACCCATGAACCCTTCTAGTTGAGAAAGTACAAAGACCATGCATAGGAATAAGAACAAATTTGAGATGCACCAGTCTTAGTTGTATCAATGTGCTCTGTTTGTATACAAACTGATGCCCAGAAGAAAAAAATTATTTGTGGGGAACTATAACAATGTTCATAGCCTTATCATTTTTTGTAAAAAATTATTAACATTTAATACAAAATTATTAGACATAGCAAGAAAGAGGACCAAATAAAAAGAAGAGTAAAACAAGGCAATTGAAACAGATAAATCTAAAATCAGGATGATTAATATGTTTAAGACATTGAAAGAAATAATTTCACTAGAATCTTGAATCTATACGACGAGAACAAAAATGTATCTTTGGTTTTGTAAAAATAAAATATCTGAACTTAAGAATTTAATAAACTGACTTAATAGCAGATTTGACAGAGCAAAACAATGATTAACAAACTGGAAAGTTAGTGAGTTAAAAGGTCCTAGATAATAAAGGAGGGAAAAGGTGGGAAAATACTGAAAAGAAGATAAATGATATATGCCTCATGATAATGTTGTTTAACACATCACGGAATTTTAGTCTTATTGAGAAAGTGATGGCAGAGTGAAAAAGAAATATTTCAGCAGAAATTGGCTAAATTTTTTTTCAAGCTGACTGAAGATATCAAACATGATGAATGCAAATATACCTAGTAAAAAGTATAGTAAAGCATAGTAAAAAGTGACAACTCCAAAGAGAAAAATCTCAATGAAAATCAGAGAGAGAGATACATAACATTTTTAAAGATTTTTAAAAATATTTTTTAAAGGCAACTCCAAAGAGAAAAATCTCAATGAAAATCAGAGAGAGATACATAACATTTTTAAAGATTTTTAAAAATATTTTTTAATATAAAAATACTTTTTAAATTTTAAAATTTATTTTAAAAATTTATTTGAGAGAGAACGAGAGTGGGAATGAGAGAGAGAGAGAGAGAGGAAGAGAAGCCGACTCCCCGCTGAGCAGGGAGATGGAAGAGGGCTTAGTCCCAGGACCTGGAGATCATTATCTGAGCCAAAGTCAGATGCTTAACCTACTGAGCCACCCAGACACCCCAAAAGTAAAACAACAACAACAACAAAAACCCTAGAAGATATTTTGAACTGAGTGGAAAAAAACCCCACAAAACCTATATTAAAACGTGTGAAATGCAGCTGAAATAGTGCTGAGAGGTAATTATGTAAATGCTTCTATTAGAAAAAAATTAGTGTAAAATCAGTTATTTCTACTTGAGGGTAGAAAACAAAGTACAAATTAAAACTAAAGTAAGTTAAAGAAGAAAAATAGTGATAGTAAAGTAGAAATTGAAGAAACATTAGTTATACATTCAAAAGTTGGTCCTTTGAAAAGATTAATAAAATTGATATACTGCTAGTATGACTGATCAAAAAGACTTATAATACAAACTAATAATAAATTAAATAAATAAATAATTTATTTAATTATAAATAAATAAAAAATAATAATACAAACTAAATAAATTATTTATTTATTTAATTATCAATAAATAAAAATAATAATAATAAACTAGTAGAGATAGAAGGCACTACTACAGATCCTATAGATAGAATAAGTGAGCCACCCACTTATAAATAAATAAATAATTTATGCTGATACTTTTGACAAATTAGAAAACTTAGGTTAAGTTCTTTGAATACTCAATTAGCCAAACTAACACAAGAAGAAATAAAAATTAAAAAATATAATTAGCACTTTATTTAAAAAACTGAAACCATATTCAGAAACTCTTCAACAAATAGAAACTTAGGTCAATTACTTTACTCATAACTTCTATCTATAAGAAATAATACTTTCAGAATAAAGAGGAAAATAGAACAGAATTAGGTCTTTTAAGTGACCAGCATAATCCCCTTACTAAACTGTTATAAGTATCACAAGAATGAATATTTTATACCAATTTCATTCATGAACATAGATGAAAATACTCTTACTAAAATATAGTCTATCCATTTATCACAGTTCCCATATTTGGAAATTTGCCTAATGACTAAAACTTATTTGTAACTCCAAATCAATATGGAAGAAGTTTTCTAGGTAATTTATGGATGTGCACATATTCATAGAGCAACAAAAATTTAAGTACACAAACCACAGATGAGGATATAATATTCACATTATTCTACTTACCAATGGAGATATAGATAGATAGATAGATAGATAGATAGATATTCTACAATCAATAGTAAAGGGGCAAGAAACCCAGGGAATTAAGAGGTGAAAACATAACTATTTACAGAGGAAGATATGTAAATGGTCACTAAGCACATCAAAAAGTGCTTAACATCATAAGCCATCAGTTAAATTAAGTTAAAGACCACAATGTTACAGCATTCACAAGCATTAGAATGCTTAATCTAAAACCCTGATATTATCAATTTGAGAGGATGTAGTACAACTCAAAATTTTTCTTGCTACTTCCCAATTATTACCATTTCCAAAAGTTAATTATCAGAGCACTTAATGTTTGAAAAACTGATACTATCAAATGTTGGCAAAGATGTGGAACAACTGAAACTGTTATACATTGCTGGTGGCCATGAGAATTGTTAAATTTGGAAAACTGCCAATATCTTCTTTTTTAAAAAATATTTTATTTATTTATTTATTTTAATATTCATGTTTTACTTTATTAGAAGTCCAATAGAAGTACATTAAAATGTTGTTTTTTTTTAATTTCTTTCAGCATAACAGTATTCATTGTTTTTGCACCACACCCAGTGCTCCATGAAATACGTGCCCTCCCTAATACCCACCACCTTGTTCCCCCAACCTCCCACCCCTGCCCCTTCAAGACCCTCAGGATGTTTCTCAGAGTTTATAGTCTCTCATGGTTCACCTCCCCTTCCAATTTCCCTCAACTCCCTTCTCTTCTCCATCTCCCTATGTCCTCCATGTTATTTGTTATGCTCCACAAATAAGTGAAACCATATGATAATTGACTCTCTCTGCTTGACTTATTTCACTCAGCATAGTATATGGACCAGACTCTTTTTATGAAGCCAGCATTACCCTGATCCCCAAACCAGGCAAAGACCCTACCAAAAAGGAGAATTTCAGACCAATATCACTGATGAATATGGACGCTAAGATTCTCAACAAGATCTTAGCAAACAGGATCCAACAGTACATTAAAAAGATCATCCACCATGACCAGGTGGAATTCATCCCTGGGTTACAAGGATGGTTCAAAATTCACAAATAATTAATGTGATAGAACAAATCAATAAGAGAAGAGAGAAGAATCACATGGTCCTCTCAATTGATGCAGAAAAAGCATTTGACAAAATCCAGTGTCTGTTCCTGATTAAAACACTTCAAAGTATAGGAATAGAGGGAACATTCCTGAACTTCATAAAATCTATCTACGAAAGACCTAAAGCAAATATCATCCTCAATGGGAAAAAGCTTGCAGCCTTCCCATTGAGATCAGGAACATGACAACTCTCACCACTCTTATTCAACATAGTATTAGAAGTCCTAGCAACAGCAATCAGACAACAAAGAGAAATAAAAGGTATCCAAATTGGCAATGAAGAAGTCAAACTCTCTCTCTTCGCAGATGACATGATTCTTTATATGGAAAACCCAAAAGACTCCACCCCAAACTACTAGAACTCATATAGCAATTCAGTAACGTGGCAGGATACAAAGTCAATGTACAGAAATCAGTGGCTTTCTTATACACTAACAATGAAAATGCAGAAAGGGAAATTAGAGAAGTGATTCCATTTACTATAGTACCAAGAACCATAGATACCTGGGGATAAACCTAACCAAAGAGGTAAAGGATCTGTACTCGAGGAACTACAGAACACTCATGAGAGAAATTGAAGAAGACACAAAAAGATGGAAGACCATCCCATGCTCTTGGATCAGAAGAATAAACATTGTTAAAATGTCTATACTGCCTAAGATTTTATTTATTTATTTGACAGACAGAGATCACAAGTAGGCAGAGGCAAGCATAGATGGAGAGGGAAGCAGGCTCCCTGCTGAGCAGAGACCCCAATGCAGGGCTCCATCCCATGTCCCTGGGATCATGACCTGAGCCAAAGGCAGAGGCTTTAATCCACTGAGCCACCCAGGCGCCCCCTGTCAGTATCTTCTAAAGGTGAACATAGGAATATATTTGGACTCTGCAACCCCACTTCTGCTCAACAGTGATACATGCAAATGTGTACCAAAATGCATGCATAGCAGTTTTCTTAGCAACATTATTTATAATAGTCCCAAACTGGAAATAACCCAAATATCCATCAATATTAGAATGAATAAATGAATTATGATACATTCATGGAATAGAGTACTGTACAAAAATGAAAAAAAACTTACTTCAGTAGTGTTGACCTTCATATTGATATTATGTGTATTATATGTATTTCAATATATAGAGAACAAAAGAAGCAGACATAATGTACTCTATATGCTTTTATTTACATATTCATTGTGCTAAAAGTCAGAAGAATAATTAGCTCTGAAATGACAAGTGCATGAGAAGGGTATGTTTGCATTGTAAACATTTCTCAAATTGTAATTCAGAATTTATATGTGCCATAGATCAAAAAATTTACAAATAATAAAAAGGAAGGGGATGACATATCAAATAATAACTAATAGGTTCTCTTTTGGAGTACTAGGTATTGGGACCTACAGATATTTCAATTTGTTCCTTTATCCTTCATTACTAATCCATCATCTACCATTTAAACATGCTTAATTTGATGAACTGTTTGGTTTATGGCTACATCTTTCCTTAGATCTGCTTCTGCTACTTGCTTTATTATTTTTATATGATTTTGAGATCTTGCAAATAGCGCTCTAGATCTTATTCTAAGACCTCCCATACTATATATTACCCAACAAACAGCTCAGCTGTAAGGTCTGAGGGAGGATTCACAAAATTTGGAAGATTATGTAAGTTTTTTTTTTTAAACATTTTCAATTTTGGCTGAAATTTGATGTTCAACCTGATATTTACTGTCATCTCAAGACATTGAATCATAGGCATAATTGTGTGTGTGTGTGTGTGTGTGAGAGAGAGAGAGAGAGAGAGAGAGAAATAACATTTTTGAGGGGAAATCTGATACCTGGTGTATGAGGGTAGGCTAACTACTCTAAAAAATAGAGCCTAAAATAATAATGGCTTAAGAAGTTTATATTTAAACAGAAATATTTTTATATATAGCTTTATACAGTTTTTCAGAGATCCAGGCTGATAGCTGATTGAGGTCTTAACTACTGCTGCATGTGGTTTACAAGGTACCCTGGAATTGAAATTCATAGAACAAATTCTGAAATTCACAGAATGGAAGAGTAGATGTGGGTGGTTACACAGATAAACCCTGGAAGTGATGAACGTCAATTCTACTGACAATCTTTTGGCAAGAATTCAGTCACATAATCACCCTGAAAGAAGATGCAGTCAAGTTCAGTTTCCAGGAAGAGGTGAAAGCATGGATTTTAGTAACCAGTCAGTCATTTTCCTAATGACTGTTCAAAATTTCAAATGTGAGTAGCCAGTTCCATTTAAAAGATCTGTTACTATGACCTTTGAGCAGTGTGGCATAACCCTTTGGACTTTTTAGGCTTATCATCAGACTGTGGTACAAGCAAAAGCACTTTGTAAAGAAGAGACCAAATGCAAGAGAAATTTCAGAGTTGCTAGAACTAGAGATTTATTTCAGAAACTATCAGTGTAATTAGAATCAAGAAATAACCATTTTCATGAAGTCATCAGAGCACAAATTATAGTAACTGGGGGATTATTTTAGAATTGGTAGGAATTGTAGATACAGGCTTCATTATTTGTAAACCCCTCTATCTGTAGAAGTGGATAATGATATATGTACCATTATAAGCGTGGTCAGTGCTGCCACACACTCCGTTTCACCTCCAGTTCTCAGCTGGATTCCCTTTAAAATTGGAGACTGCTGATGCTTCATAGAAGGGCTCTACTTTTTTTTTTTTTTTTTTTTTTTTTTTACTTATTTCCATTTCAGCAGTTACCATTTTTGTCCTGGCCCTCATGACTTCACACATGGATTATTTCGACAGACTCCTAGCTGTTCTCCTTCGATTCAGTTTCATGCCAATCTATCCTTCATAGTGCTTACAAAATTAATCTTCCTGAAACACTGTTTCATCATATCTCTTTCCAGTTCCAGAACGATGTGGTTTCTGGTTTCTTGCTGAATCAACCAGAAGGCACTCCACTTATCTCCTTTTAAGTCCTCCTGTTATCAGTCTATGTGTCTTTGTGAATTCTTAGCACATCTACGTCATATAGGTCTCCATATGATGTGCTCACTTCCATGTCTGTGCCTTTCATTATGCAATGCTGTCTGTCTTCAGGGCTTCCCACTTCTTTCAACCAGGTCTCACTTTTTCCTCAGTGTCACCTCATATTCATCTTTTCTGAATCCTCTCTTACTGATTTCCCATTTGATACCTCCTAGCAGATATTTATTCTTAATTTACACTTACATTTCACTAATAGTTCCATATTTGCAAACTGAACTTCACTGTTTTGCACAAGGAAGGATGAGGATGGGGGGAGGGAGGGAGGTAGATGATAGATAGATCAATCTATCTATATGTATGATTCCTATGAATAGTAACATGTTCCAATTATCTTGTATGCCCTCAGGTTTCACAGCACAATGCACCAAATGTAGAAAATGTTTGCTTGACTTATATATAATATAATGCTTCACTATACAAGAATGTTTTTATTCTTATTTATAATTTATTTTCATTCTCCCTTTTTGGAAAAAAACCTAGATTATGAAGATGTATATAACATGGTAAGAGAGCTTCAATTATATGTACCTAAGAAAAATGGAGTCAAGAAGTAGTATATATATATATACTTGTATATATATACAAGAAGTAGTATATATATATATATACTACTTCTTGTATATATAGTATACATATATATGTATATTATATATATAAGTAGTATATATATATACTATATGTACACTATATATACTTATATATAGTGTACATATAGTATATATAGTATATATATATAAAGTTCTATAAACTTGATCAGAGTAGATTCCAAATTTGGCTGCAAGCTTTCTGGCAGTCATCAAATAGAGGGACTCCTGTACAGAAACAAACTGTTTTCTCAGGATTAGCATATCTAACTAGTATTCCCTGTACTATAAACAGTCATATTCACAAGTTTGTAACTAATTTTTAGACCAATAAATTTATGCCATTTCTACTCTTTAACTTCTGAACCAGGAAAGGAGCCAGCTAGGACAGGGGAGTATTAGAAGAACTGGAAAATGGAAAATGTATCAGAACAGAGCTTCCTAATCTTCCAAGCATTCATACTGGAAGCAAGCTGACCAACTGCTTGTATTCAAAGTGAATAGAATTGGGGCACCTGGGTGGCTCGGTTGTTAAGTGTCTGCCTTTAGGTCGGGTCATGATCCCAGGGTCCTGGGATCAAATCCCACATTGGGCCCCCTGGTCAATGGGGAGCCTACTTCTCCCTCTCCCACTACCCCTGCCTGTGTTCCCTCTCTCACTGTGTCTCTCTCTGCTAAAATAAAATAAAATAAAATCTTAAAAAAAAAGTGAATAAAATTGCCCAACACTGAGTTTTCTTTTAAGAAGAATAATTGAATAAATAACTGTCTTTGTAATTTTAAAGTTATGAGAGACAGGTAGGAAAAGAGGAACTTATTTTTAACCTATTAATACTCACCGGACTTGTATGACCTTTCTCGTAGATTGTGAAACAAGCCCATCGTTCTTTCCTAGACATGGCAGAAACTGGTTGTCTACAACTAATGCATTCATTGTTCTTGTCCCCTTGCCAATAGGATCATAATTATGTTAAGAGAGCCAATATAACAGCTAAAAATATTTGCTTCCCAGACTTCCTTGCAGTAGGGATAAGATGTATGTTATATTTCAATGAGAGACAGGGTGAGGATTTCTAGGAAAGTTTTCACTTTAATGATACAGGTACTGATCCTCATATTCCTTGTTTCTTCTTTATGCCTGGAATGTAGCCATGACATATGGAAGATTAGCAGTCAGTTGACAGCCTCAAGACCACAAGAATAGAAATGAAGGCTTGCATCTAACATTGGAGGAGAAGACAACACAATTATTGAGCCACTCGACTGCATGAGTCCTGGACTGCCTACTTCTGTACTTGAGTTGCTTTTAGGAGTTAAGGTTGAATTGTGAAAGCCCGTTAGTCAACTATGCAAATGGTTACAAGTGAGGTGAGGTTGTGTAGAAGTCCACTTAAGTAGCATGGGGCCAATGTCTTGACTTAACTGTAGGGCTGACATTTGATGTTTAAGCCGGAAGGCAACTTCTTGCCTGGAAGGCAACTTCTTGCCTAGAAGACGGGTCAGAGATGGGTTATGGATAATTGTGTAATGAGAAGTTTGCTGCCATAAGGAAAATGGAGGAATCATTTCTTGCCTAAAATTCAGGTTTTCCAAGATCAGGGAAATGATTGGGGTTAAGCGTGAATCCGTACTGGCTGAGGACAATAAATCAGAAAATAATATTTCAGTGGACTTCAGGCACAGCAGGGAGAAACAGATGTGTAAATGCCAAACTAGTGAGTGAGAGTCCAGGGGAACAATGTAAATGAGTAAACAATTAAGAAAAGAAGTGTTATCTGAATTTATTATATTCATTATATTTTTATATATAGTGGACACAATCACTGTTATGTATCTGATCATTTGGAAATTTTTAAAGTATACATTGTGTGTTATTTTATAAAAGACTGTACTCAGATGCCTATATAGACTTTTTATCAGGTCTTTTATTTGTTTTCTAAAGAATATATTGCTGTACTCATTATCTTTACAAGGCTAGACACTGGGCATATAATTAAACTACTTCTCCATATGATTAAAATAAGCTTTTATGGTACAGACTTCAAAATTCTAATTCATGTAATAGACACTAACTTAAATAAGGGATGCAAAATTGTTAAGTTCTATCTTATTCATTATGGAGTATATTCAGAGTAAGTGGGGTTTAATCTTGACTGTCCTATTTGTCCCATTCTCAAAGTTAAGAGGAGAGTGCTCTATAATTCATCTATATACTTAGCAACGTATTATGGTTTTAATAAGGGCAATTTCATCATTAAATATAAAATTGGCATGAAATGGCAGAGTAGTCTTTGTAACTTGCTTCTGTGATAAAAACAGACATGCACTCTGGGGCTGTCCATCTGGCTCCTTCAGTGATAAATTCAAATTTGATTTTTAATTATCTCAATACTCATCACTAACAGTCATTTTTGGACTAAAATAATGTAACTTTTTTTTTTCAAATTTAGAGTTTTCTTTCTCAACTTCTGGGTGAATGTCTTTCTGTATCATTAACTTATCTCATGTATCTATATATGAGAAGAGAGTATCTAAATATTAATATCTTGTGTTTCGTGCATCTTTCTGTAGATTAGTACTTAAATGACCTAAAACATACAGAAATACAGAAAGTTAGAAAATAAACGTTATAATTATTTTTCTTCAATGTTTTTTTGCCTTCCCAGATCATCAGAATGATTGGCACTAAAGCTGGTGGCTCAGTGTAGACAACTATTATCCCATTCATTATCATCAAAGCTGATATAGTCTGCCATTAGATGATATTCTTTTTAATATTTTATGCTAATTTTTATCTTTATGGGTGGAATTCCCTTTTTTAGGAAACTAAATTGATCTTTGGTTACAATTCCATGTTTGTAGAGAATATTATTTTCTGTGCAAAGCTGATTATTAAGTTTTTCTTTCTTTTTTTTTTTTTTTTAATTTTGCCCTGGATGCAGTCCAGCATGCCTACATAGGCAACATTAAATATTGAACAATAGTTAAAAAAATAAATGGGAATATAATGTATTGACCAGTGTCGAGATAAGCCAAGAGCAGTTTTTTTTTCTTTGCATTGATCTGACAGGTTTAACATTTGGATTATGATGTAGTCTTTGACTTTGGCTCTGAGCTCACAGAGGAAATTCATCTTTTGTTGAGGAGTATTCAAACTAGAGTTTGGCCCTCTTTAGTGCTGGCCACCAGGTGGCGGATACAACAGTTCTCGTGTTAATAACTGAAAAAATTTAAGCTGTTTTTTTGAATCATGTGTTGACATCAGAGCTATTTAGTGTTAAAATCTTGGAATGTTACTTAATTTTTTGTGTGTGAACATGAATAAAACCAGGTATTTGGAACATTGGTGCCATCTGCATACTTCATACTGCCCCTTCAGTGCACATATTCAAATTTTGAACAGAGACTTTTTTTTTTTTTTTTGGAAACCTTTCCAGGTTCTTGATTAGTTGACTGAATCAAAGCAAAACCAAGCATGGACATGTGGAGGTTGACTACTGGGTAAATCAGAACCATTAAGAGTGAAGAGGGTCTCAAGTGAAGAGCAGTTTAAAAGTGTTGCTGGGAGAGAGAAAAACGCTGACGAAATTTTCCATAAATTGGTTCTCCCACCCTTACTAACAGCCAGTTTTCTCAAACATGAAAATTATTTCCAAGAAGCAACTTTATTGCTTTTCCTTACAATTAGAGAAAAGGAGGCAGTGGTGTTCAAATGATGCTTGACAGCCTGGGTAACAAGCACCAACCATCTGTGCTATAGCAGCACTGTTTGTATTTTTAATGTTTACACATACAGCAAAGATAATTAAAAATAACTATAATTAAAAATGATTACAACAAATTACTTTTCCCTCAACAGTAATATGTGTCTGTAACTTAAAAGTTACTTACTAAAGTAACCTTTATGGAGTCTAACAAGAAAACATTACAATTCCTGCCTTGTTTCTGAAAGTTTATAGATTTGGGGGAGGGGAGATTTTCCCAACCATGAAACCACTTGGCTTAAAGTACTTCAGGAACTATTGATATTATAGGATATAATAATACAGGATAATTTTTTTCTCTGAAGAAAAGATTAAATGTGGTTTTCTTCCCTAAAAAATATAAAGTAAAATGACTAGGGTGATTTAAAACAGTTAACTTTTTCAAAATGTCATATAAAGCTTAGAGATACCATTCCACCAGGAACAATACCCTTTTTCCCCCTCATCTAGAAATTTGGAGCCTTTGGATATCCTCAAATTACCTCCTTTAAAGAAGATGCTGGTTAATAACAGAAGATGAATAGTCTTTCCAGGGAAAGAACAGGGAAGATGATATAATCTTTGTAGAAGGGCTTGAAATTTAGCTAGGAAGTGAAGGTTAAAGACAGACCTGTAGGGCACCTGGATGGCTAAGTTGGTTAAAGCATCTGCCTTCAGCTCAGGTCCTGATCCCAGAGTCCTGGGATCAAGCCCCATGTTGGGCTCCCTGCTTAGAGATCTTGTGCTTCTCCCTCTCCATCTGCTGCTCCCCTTGCTTGTGCTCTCTCTCTGTCTCTGGCTCTTTTGCTTTCTCAAAAAAAATAAAATCTTAAAAAAAAAAAAAAACATGACCCATGTAACTAGACTACCTGGATTCTAATTCTACATCCTGTTTTTTCTAGGGGTGGGGTTAATGTCCCATGTGCCTCACTTTCCTCATCTATACCACATGGGTTATAATAACCTATATCAAATTGTGGTGATGAAGATTGAGTTAATGCACATAAATGCTTGCAACAATGCATGCACATGCATTTAATAGAAATATATATAAATATATGTGTGTGTGTGTGTATATATATATTTAAAGACTTGTTTATTTGAGAGAGAGGGAGAGAAAGAGCACAACCAGGGGAGGCAGCAGAAAAAGAGGGACAGGCAGACTCCCCTCTGAGCAGGGACCCAGATATGGGGCTCAATTCCAGTACCTGGGATCATGACCTGAGTTGAAGGCAGATGCTTTAACCAACTGAGCCACCCAGGTGCCCAACAGAAATACGTATTAATTATATATCCAGCTGTCACCTGTGAGAGGCTTATCTTTATACCTTTCACATTTTATATTCTCATATCATTGGCCTTTGCTAAATTCTCTGTATCCTACTTATGTTTGATAGAGGAGACTCTGTATCTATAGCCTATTTTAAATTCAAGATACTAGGTGTCTATGTCTATTGGATTCTGTTCTGAGGATTTCAAGGGGAACCTGAATGAAGTTGGGTGACAAATTAACATTGTTCTGGAATATTTAATGTTATTTTTATTTTTTCAGCTTTACTGAGGTATGATTAACAAATAAAAATTGTATGCATTTAAGGTATTTAATGTGATGTTTTGATATATTATACATTGTAAAACAATTAGCACAATCAAGCTAGTTATATATCTAATACCCTGTATATTTACTGTGTTGTGTGTGTATATGTGTGGTTGTATATGAGGGAAGGACACTTAATATCTACTCTAAGAAATTTCAACTGTACAAAATATTATTATAAGATATAGTTACCATGCCATACAGTAAGTCTCTAGAACTTATTCATCTTATAACTGAAAGTTCATACCCTTTGACTAACATCTCCTCATCCCCTCATCCCTAGCCCCTGGTACCATCATTCTATTCTTTGTTTCTATGAGGTTTGCTTTTTTAGATTCTGCATATAAATGAGATCATATCATATTTGTCTTTCTGTGTCCAATGTATTTCACTTAGCACAGTGTCCTTCAGGTTCATCTATGTTGTTACAAAAAGCAGGCTTTCCCTTTCTTCATATCATGACTAACCTGTGTTATCTCTTCTTTTTTGAGTGTTTCCATTCTAACAGGTAGAATTGGTAGATCACTGTATTTGATTTGCATTTCTCTGATGATTAGTGAAATATAACACCTTTTCATATACCTATAGGCCATTCTCATGCCTTCTTTTGAGAAATGGCTGCTCAAGGGCTTTGCCGGTTTTTGAAATCAGGTTATTTGCTTTCTTGCTATTGAGTTGTTTGAGTTCTGTATATATTTTGTTTATTGGATATAGGCATACCTCAGAGATCTTGTGGGTTGGGTTCCAGACCATCACAATAAAGTGACTCAAATACATTTTTTGGTTTTCTAGTGCATATACAAGTTACATTTACACTATATTGTAGTATATTAAGTGTGTAAAACATCGTGTCTAAAAAAATGTACATACCTTAAGTATAAAGTATCTTATTGCTAAAAAATGCTGCCAATGTCTGAGCTTTCAGTGAGTTGTAATCACTGATCATAGATCACCATAACAATTATAATAATGAAAAAGTTTGAAATATTATGAGAATTACCAAAATGTGACACAGGAACATGAAATGGGCAAATGCTGTTGGAAAAATGGCATTGACAGACTTGCTTAACCCAGACTTACAAACCTTCAATTTGTGTAAAAAAATAAATAAAAAGTAAAACACAGAATCTGTAAAGCACCGTAAGTGAAGAACAATAGAAATGAGGTATACCTGTATATGGTTTGCAAGTATTTTCTCCCATTCCATAGACTGTCCCTTCACTCTGTTTCCTTTCCTATGCAATAGCTTTATAGATTTTGTAATCCCACTTATCTTTTTTTTTTAAATGACTGTGTTTCTGGGATTATTGCTAAAAAATCATCACCCAGGCTAATATCAAGAAGATATTTTCTTATGTTTTCTTCTAATATGTTTACAGTTTCAGGTCTTACATTTGAGTCCAATCCGTTTTGAATTTATTTTTATGTATGGTGTGAGATAAGGGTTCTTTTTTGTTATTTATATGGATATCCATTTTTTTTTTCCAGTACCATTTATTGAAGAGACTACTCCTTCTCCATTGCATATTCCTGGCACCTTTGTCAAAAATCATTTGGTTGTAAATTTGTTGATTATTTCTGGGATATTTGTTCTGTCTGCTTTTATGCCAGTTTTTATGCATACTGTTTTGACTACTATAGCTTCATAGTATATTTTGAAATCAGTCAGTGTTGGGGGCACCTGGCTGACTCCGTTGGTAGAGCATGCAACTCTTGATTTTGGGGTCATAAGTTAAAGTCTGATTTGGGATAGAATTTGTTAAAAACAAAAACAACAGTTAAAATCAAGCAGTGTTGTGCCTCCAGCTTTTTCATGCTCAAAATTGCTTTGTCTCTTTAGGGACTTTTGTGGTTCCCTATGAGTTTTAGTACTTTTTATTTTTTCTATTTCTGTGGAAAATTCCATTGGCAATATGATAAGGATTATATTGAACCTATTGATTTCTTTGGGTAGTGTGGGCATTTTAAAAATATTAATTTTTCTAGTACATTAGCACAGACTATCTTTCCATTTATTTGTGTCTTCTTCAATTTCTTTCATCTGTATTTTATAGTTTTCATTATAAAGAGCTTATAATACCTGCTTAAATTTATTCCTAATACTTATTATTTTTGGTGCTAATGCAAATGGCGTTGTTTTCTTAATTTCTTTTTCAGTTTATTATTAGTGCACTCAAACACTACTGATTTTTCTATATTGATTTTATATCCTGCAGCGGTACTGAACATATTTGTTAGCTCAAATAATTTTTTGTGGAGTTTTCAAGGATTTCTGTATGTAAGATCATGTCATTTGCAAACACACACATTTTTCCCTTTTTTTTCTTTTTTTAAATTTGGATGCTTTTTGTTTCTTTTCATGCCTAATTACTCTGGCTAGGAGTTTTAGTATTATGTCAAATAGAAGAAGTAGCAGCACTGGGCTTCCTTGCCTTGTTCCTAATCTTAAAAGAAAAGCTTTCAGCTTCTCACCATTGAGTATGTTATTAACTGTGGGTATATATATAGATATATATATAGAGAGAGATAGATAGCTTTTAGTTTGATTTTCTTTATTATTTATCTAGTCTCCATTTCATTTATTTCTGTTCTTATATTTGTTATTTTCCTCCATCTCTTAACTTTGAATTTAGTTTGTTCTTTTTATAGTCCCTTGAGGTATGAAGTTAGGTTATTTATTTGAGATCTTTCTTTTATCTTAATGTACGTGTTTGTTGCTGTAAACTTCCCTGTTAGAGCTCCTTTTGCTGCATCCCGCAAGTGTTGGTATATGGTGTTTCCATTTTTATTGGTCTTAAAATATTTTTTTATTTCTTTTTTTATTCCTTTTTGACCTTTTGGTTGTTCAGGGGTGTGTGTGTGTGTGTGTGTGTGTGTGTGTGTTTACATATTTGTGAATTTTCCAATTTTTTTTCCTTTTGTCCGTTTCTACTTTCATACTGTTGTGGTCAGAAAAGATACTTCGTATGATTTTACTCCTTGGTTTGTTAAAACATGTTTGTATCTTGACTATGATCTATCTCCTGGGAAATGTTCTATGTGTACTTGAGAAAAAGATGTATTCTCCTGGTGTGGGTTGAAATATTCTATATATGTCTGTGAAGTCCATCTGGTCTAAAGTGTAGTGAAGTCCAATGTTGCATTATTGGTTTTCTGTCTGGATGATAGTCCATAGCTGAATAAAAATATATCTACCCTTGCTCTTTCTAGGTACCTGTTTATATGAAATATCTTTCTAAACCCTTCACATTCATCTATGTGTGTCTTGAAAGCTGAAGTGAGTGTCTTGCAGGCAACTTGTAGTTAGATCTTGTTTACATCCATTTGTCTATTCTATGTCTAGCAATTATAAAATTTAATCCATTTATATTTGAAGTATTTATATATAAGGACTAACTGTTGCCATCTTCTTCACTATTTTCTGGCTATTTTGTATTTGTCTTGTTTGTTTCTTCCTCTTGCTGTTTTCCTTTGTGATTTTATGATTTTCTAGAGTGAATGCTTTGATTTTTTTTTCCTCTTTATCTTTTGAGCGTTTGTTGTAGGTTTTTCTTTTTGGTTACCACAATACTTACATAAAATATAGCAGTCTATTTGTAGTTGATAACAACTTCCATATAAAAACCCTATAATTCACTATATTTTGTTTTTGATGTCACACTTTACATCTTTTTATATTGTGGACCCATTAATAAAATATCATAACTATAGTTACTTTTAATTCTTTTGTCTTTAAACCTTTATATTAGAGTTAAATGTTGTTTATAACCAACCTTACAGTATTAGAGTACTCTGAATTTGACTACCTGCTTGCCTTTATTAATGAGTTTTATACTTCTGTTTTTATGTTGCTACTTAGCATTCTTTTTTTAAATTTATTTTTTATAATTTATTTTTTATTTAATTATTTTTTATTTATTTTTGGCATAACAGTATTCATTATTTTTTCACCACACCCAGTGCCCCATGCAATCTGTGCCCTCTATAATACCCACCACCTGGTACCCCAATATCCCACCCGCCAATTCAAACCCCTCAGATTGTTTTTTTATTTTAGTTTGAAGAACTCTTTTTAGCCTTTCTTTTTCCTGTAAGGCATTTATAGTGGTAGTGAAATCCTTTAGCTTTTGTTTGTCTGGAAAAGTGTGTATCTTTCATTTCTGAAGGATGCTTTGGCAGGTAAAACATTCTTGGTTGTCCACTTCTCATGGTTTGTAAAATTTCTGCTTAGAAATTTGCCATAGATTGATAGAGGTTCCCTTGTATATAATGAGTGTTTTTTTCTCTTTCTGCTTTCACAATTCTCTCTTTGTCCTAAGTTTACTGACAGTTTGATTATAGTATATCCTGTTGAAGTCCTCTTTGGGAACTTTCAAGCTTCGTATGAATGGATACCCATATCTCTCCCAAGATTTGGGAGTTTTTAGCTATAATTTCTTTAAGTAAACTGCTCCTCTTTCTCCTTCTTATGGGACTTCTACAATATGTATATTAATTCTCTTGGTGATATGCCTACAGACTTCTTCAGTCTTTTTAATTCCTTTTTCTTTTCTCATCTGACCAGATAATTTCAAATCACCTGTCTTCAAGTTTACATATTTTTTCTTCTCTTGATTGAGTCTGCACTCAATGTGCTGTATTGTATTTTCATTCATTCATTGTATACTTCAGCTCCAGAATTTTTTAAAAAATTTCTAGATCTGTTGAATTTTCTATTTTTTTACATACCATTTTCCTGATTTTGTTTTCTTTTGTATCTCACTGTTGAGTTCCTGATTTTGCCTATGTTCTCTTGAATTTCACTGAACTTTCTTTTTTTAAAAGATTTTATTTATTTGTCAGAGAGATAGAGAGAGTACAGGCAGGCAGAATGGCAGGTAGAGGCAGAGGGAGAAGCAGGCTTTCTGCAGAGCAAGGAGCCCGATGTGGCACTTGATCCCAGGACGCTGGGATCATGACCTGAGCCGAAGGCAGCCACTTAACCAACTGAGCCACCCAGGCATCCCTCCTTTTTAAAAAAGATTTATTTATTTATTTGAGGGATAGGCAGGGAGAGAGAAAGGGAGAGAGAAAGCTATGAGGGGCAGAGAGAGAAGAGAGAATCTCAAGCAGACTCTCTGCTGAGCATGGAGCCTGATGTGTTTTGATCTCATGACTATGAGATCATGAACTGAGCCAAAATCAAGAGTTGGATGCTTACCCAACTTATCTACCCAGGTACCTCTCACTAAACTTTCTTAAAACAATTATTTTAAATCTTTTATCAGGTCAAGTCATAGATATATGTTTTGGGGGGGTCAGTTGTGAGAAAATTATTGTGTTCTTTTGGTGGTGTCAACAGTCTTTGATTTTTATTTTCCTTGAAGTCTTGCCTCCAAGACAGAAGTCCTTGCCTTTTGAGGAAGAAAACTCCTCCTCCACCCTTTACTGTCTGGCTTCAGGAGAGGAACATTTTCACTATTCAGAATGCTGGCAAGAGATTAGAGGTTCTCCCAGGTCATATCCAGGGATACACTGACTCCACATTTCTTGTTCCCTTAAGGGAGGAATTCTTTTTTTTTTTTTTTTTTTTTAAGATTTGTATTTACTTATTTGACAGAGATAGAGAAAGAGAGGGAAAAAGACAAGCAGACTCCCCCCCTGAGTGTAGAACCCAATGCAGGGCTCAGTCCCAGGACCCTAAGATCACGACCTGAACTGAAGGCAGACGCTTAGCTGACTGAGCCACCCAGGAGCCCAACGGGGTATTTCATAAGATTATATGCCTTCTTTCAGTTTTACAATGTCTAGCTGGGTGCTGACAACTTCTTATTTATTTTCCCTAGGGTATTACCCTTAAATGCCCTAGTTTCTGTGACTTCTCTCAATCCTGCCAAGTCAAACTTGCTGTCTACATGTGCTTGCAAGTCATGTGCAAATACTCATACTTGACATCCCTAAAGGTGTATGGGGGAAGCTGGCCAAATGGGGGTGATATATTCAGAGCATTGAGGGTGCTCATTAGCCAGTTGGAATAGTCTGTAGACAAGGTTTTCCAGGTGTTACCCCTGGCAGAGTCCATAAAGCAGGTATTACAATTAATGGTCTGTTATTGAGTTCCAAACCCTGTTATCTAAGTCTCCACATCTCCACCTTGCTCTTAGCCTCTTCCAAATACTTAACTCTGCTAATCCTTAGTAGTCTGGGTGCTATACCCCTGGGTATTCTGGATGAAGTGAGAAAATAAAAGTGAGCTGACTGGGCTGTGTACCAGATAGCTGGGAAGATTGGGCACTCACTCTCTACATTCTTTACCCAGTGGGAGAAATCTATGGGCTGAGAGGTTTCCATTTTGACAATGAGCCGTGCTGCTTTAGGGGAGGGTGACACAGATAGAGTGATACTGTTCTAGTCTTTTTATGTTATTAAAATTTTTATTCAAGTGATGTGCTGGAATTTCTCTGCTGTACTCCTGGACTCCTACGGTGCTGATTTTGTCCTTGGGTGGTTGTCAAAATCAATGTTCCTGTGGGATAATAGTGGCTGAAAACTTTTATTCTGCCATCTTGCTGATGTCATTCCAATAATATTTTAAAATCAGTGTTATATTAAGGAACATATGAGCTTAGAACTCTTGTAGATTGGTAGACTTAGACCTCTTTACATTTTAGGAAATATCTTACTGTATTAAGATTAGCCTGGTTTAAGTTCTTTCTTTTCATGTAAATAATGTGTTTTCCCTTAAGTGTTTCTTGGAGTATGAGAGAGAATCTTCTATATGCTCAGGTGTAGATCTACTTCTATGCTATTCATACTGTGGTGCCTGATGATGGCCACCACCATCCTACTAAACCACAGTCCCACCAGGTACAACAGTTTGCTATTGGAAACAGATCTAACCCTTCATGATACCAAAATCATGTTTGAATTATGCTGTACTTCAACCTAAAACTAAGGCATGATCTAGGAACTGAGATTCTAGTAGTAACAACTCCATTTTTTTTTTTAAAGAGTTCCAATTCTTTGTAGCAGCTAAAGCTTTCTTATCTACCTGTTCAAATTCAGCAGGACAGTTAGTTCTTTCTTTTTAAGGACATACTCTTTCCTGAGAGACTAGACTGCTATTCAGTTTCCTCTGCAAATAATCTTTTGCCAGACTGCCCCAGTGTTTGCAAATCATGCTCGTATATGTCTGAACCCCAATAAAAGACATACTTAAATGTATTTCAGAAGCCTTCTTAATCCCTATAAATCACTTTCCCTTAGATCTAATAAGCTAGTCCCTGTAAGATGTTCAGTTATGCTACTTAAATATATTACCAGTCAAAAGAAATTTTAAAACATATTTTGGTCATAGATCACTCTGTCTTTAATATTTTTATAATAATCCGGATTTGAGCAACCTTAAAAAAAGATTCTATTTTAATTAAATTTAGGTTATTATTGATACTCTTTTTTTTTTGTCTTTTGATGAACACTTCTTTTTCTTCTCTCTTCCTTACCTCCATTCAATATTAATTTTTGCTTTCAAGTATGGAAAATATGTTAGAATATGTTAGAATACTACTCCAGAATGTTTTTCTTCAGAATTATGTAAGTCAGAATAACACTTGAAGCTTCATTTTTAACAAACTGTAATGTCGATTAAAAAAAAATGGATGCACAAATCATATGTGTGTGTGTGTCTGTGTCTGTGTTATATGTATATTATATCTCCCAAAATTATATAGTAAGTATATACATGAATTTTTGTCAGATGACAGTGACTTTCATATGTTTGTGCATAACATCCTCCTAATTCTTGTATGTATAACATCCTCCTAATTCTCTTGGGTTTAGCATGAACTCAGATGCTTTCCTTTTGATACCACTGGAGAAATAATGGAATAGAGCAAAGACAAAGTAAAATAGTGGAATTAATATTTATTAGTGTATAATGCTACGATCTAAGTGAAAAACATTTAGGACTCTTTTCATACTTTCTGCAAGGGACTAAGTTGGGAAAGAATGGTGGGAGGAGCCTACTGTGACTCATTCAGTTATCTAGTGTTATCATTTTCATTTTAATGGTAAATTTGGGGAGTCAAAGACATGGATTACTGTAAGAGTATAGGAAATTTGTAGATGACATTTCATTTTATAAGAAAATAAAAACAGGGCGCCTGGGTGGCTCAGTTGGTTGGACGACTGCCTTCAGCTCAGGTCATATCCTGGAGTCCCGGGATCGATCGAGTCCCGCATCGGGCTCCCAGCTCCATGGGGAGTCTGCTTCTCCCTCTGACCTCCTCGCTCATGTTCTCTCTCACTGTCTCTCTCTCAAATAAATAAATAAAATCTTTAAAAAAAAAAAAGAAAAGAAAAACAATTGTGCAATTATACATCTTATATGTTTACAACATCCAAATAATAAAATGTTACTTGTTAAAACAGTAATTTGACAAGATTAAAATATTTAGCTTCAGCATATTATTTAATATTTATGTTGTTATGAAGGTATTATGGTAGGAAGAAAGTCTAGTGTATTACAAAAATAGAAAATAAACAAAATTAGAAGAGAACTGCTGTCATGTCATGTCATGGACATAAAACGTTATCAAATGTTTATGTTGTGAAATTCCTGTCCACAAAGGCTAAGATAAACTCAATCAAAGCCATGTTCTGGACCAAAACCAGTCATATATGGTATCTTGTTTCTGAGGATACTTCAAAGTGAAGGAGTCTAAATGGCAGTTGGCAAATCCAAGCTGAGGGAAGCCAAGGTCAGTACCCAAGAACAAGAGTCTCATATCAAAGCCAAGAGGCTTGTATTTTGGTTTAACATGAGTTGAGTGAACATAAAGGAGCAGTCATCAAAGATTGTAGCTCATGAATAATTTTGAGATTCCAGGAATTCGGTTTCAGTGTTATCGATTCCTGATGTGTTGGTAGAGGAATTGGCTTCAAAGATCAACATTAATCAGTTGGAAAGCTGTGGATGATTACATACTATTCTAAGGGTAAAATGGGATGGCAAACATGTTTTAGTGAGAATTGATTCAATAGAGTATTTATTATCAAGTAAGTACCAAGAACTGTAGAATGAATTGGAAATACAATGGTGACTAAAATATAGTCCTTGCTCACACCTGGAAATGAGAAATTGTTATGGACTTGTTGAATGCTATAGTGAGTATAAGTAGAGGGTACCATGGGAGCATAAATGGCATCACTACACTTGGTCTGAGATGACCAGGGAAGACTTTCAAGGTGAATAATGTCAAGACAGACTTAATATTGAGTAAAAATTAGTTAAATAATGGGAAAGGCTCTCCCTTAAACATGCCTGTAGGATGAATAATATGGGGCTGAAGCAAGTGTAGAAGGATAGGTTCTGGAATCTCAAGTCTATTTTTCATATATTGGGGTGGGAGTTCATGTAATGCTGCTGAGTTTATCAGACACAGGAAGTTCCTTCTATTAACTTATTCTTTCATGGATAAAGAGCAACATTATTCATTGGTTACTAGTATACTACATAATTAGAATAAAAAACACAGACATAACCTCCTTAGAAACCTGTGTTAAGTACACATGGGAAAAGCTTTTTCTTTTCCAGTAAAGGATGGAGCTCACCTTGGGGAATCACTAATCATTGGTTCCATTTTACATTGCTCAGCCAGGATCCTTTAGCCTGATGGATACCATAAACTTTTAGGAAATTTGTTAGAGTTTGTGTCCCAAGAATTATAAGACTTTGCTGACTTTAGTATAAAGTGAAAATTTAAATTAAGTAAAATTATGATACATAGTAGTATACAGCTTATCCATGGCTATTTAAAAAATTTCCTCTAGAGAGTGATCACAAATCTGTGGTTGATTATAACAGTATGTTGACTCAGGATTGACAATAGTATAAAAGCAAAACCCAAATAAAAAAAATCTGCCAATTTTTTTTCTTTTTGACTAGATTTTAAGTTAAATGAGCTAACAAATCATGTTGAACAATAGCAAACAAACAAACAAAAATTCTATTTAAAAGGTTTGTGTTGAGTGTGGAAAAATAATAATATGGTAGAATGTAAAGTCTAAAGTATATCTAGATTAATAAATAAAGGGTGAAAGAATTTATAGAATCATATGAAGGTGAAGGGACTAAAATTTGAGAATGGAAGGGAGTAACTCAGCTGTATTTTTTATTTTCTAAATATTTTTCTCTTGCAATTCTCAGAAATTAAGAACTTTTTCACGTGGAAAATCTATAGACTTTAATGTGTCATCTTTGTTGTAATGTGTTGTAATGTGTCGTCTTTGTTGTAATGTGTTGTAATGTGTCGTCTTTGTTCCAACAAGAAAAATGTGAATGGGTTTTAGAAGTTGTAGCATTTGAAGTCATTTATGATCCATAAAGAAAAAAGGCAGTTGTTTCTAAGAAACACAAATTATGACAATAGAATATTTTCTCAATTAATGTCCTATAGTAAAAAAAATTATGATGTAAAAAACATACATCTGAATAAATAATAATATTTCCCTGTCTTTTCAAATGTGACTTTGCTTTCAAGAAAAGTGTAATTTAGGGCACCTGGGTGGCTCCGTCATTAAGCATCTGCCTTTGGCTCAGGTCATGATCCCAGGGTCCTTGGATTGAGCCCCGCATTGGGCTCCCTGCTCAGCAGGAGGCCTGCTTCTCCCTCTCCCTCTCACCGTGCTAGTGTTCTCCCTTTCCGCCTGCTTGTGTTCTCTCTCTCACTGTGTCTCTTTCTGTAAAATAAATAAATAAAATCTTACAAAAAAAAAAAAAAAGAAAGAAAAGAAAAGTGTAATTTAGTGTGGTGAAGAGTTTGTCATGGTATTGACAAGGTGAAGGCCATAGGAGTAAGTGTCCATTAACCATCGACTCTTCTACAATGCTTAAAGATAGCTCTCCTAAGGAAACTTCCAAATTTGCCTTTAATCATTTATTTTTTCTGGAAACTGGAGATGAAGCTGTTTTAAGACAAAAAGTAATGGAAGAAACTGGAATTCCAAAGTTACTAAATTATATATATGTATATTTGTATATAGAGAGCACAAGTTTTATTTTTATGTTTATTATAAATATGTGTTTATAGAGTATTTCAACATTTTTTTTAAAAAACTCTAGTAGAACTTACATAGTCAGTGAAATGTAAAACTTCAAAGTATTCTCCCTGGGAATTCATACATTTATTCTAAAGATACCACTGTTTTTCAAACCACATTTAGAATCACTCTTTTCAGACTTTTTATTTTTTTATTTTATTTATTTATTTTTAAGATTTTATTTATTTACTTGAGAGAGAGACAGTGAGAGAGAGCATGAATGAGGAGAAGGTCAGAGAGAGAGAAGCAGACTCCCCATGGAGCTGGGAGCCCGATGCGGGACTGGATCCCGGGACTCCAGGATCATGACCTGAGCCGAAGGCAGTCGTCCAACCAACTGAGCCACCCAGGCGTCCCAACTCTTTTCAGACTTTTTAAAAAATTACTATTTTACTAACCACACAAGAAAATTCATCCTTGTATGTTATAATTAAATCACACATTTTAGGAACTAAGTGCTATGTTACCCAACTTTATCACTCTATCTTCATGTCCAATCCTGGCTATGAAATATTTCTCATTGTTACTGGAAAAAAAAAACACACAGTCAAAAGGTTAGGATTTACCTTTAGAGAGGATATCTTTGGTAAGCAAATAAGTGCATGAAATATTAAGTGAATTCAAACCTAAGTATTTTGAGTTTGGTAGATAATTTTAAGAGTTTCAAGCCAATAAATCTCAGCATCAGTAGAAGTCTGCAATTCTAGACTTAGCACCTAAGATGGGACTACACTCATTTGGAAGAGTAAGTGCTTTTATGCTTATTTGAAAATATCACATGGCTTTATAGGCACACTGTGTAAATAGAAAACAGTGTGCTATGCACATAAAAATGAGTATAATGAGCCTGTCCTTTTACCAAAAGGAAGCAATTATACTCAGTAGCAAGTAATTATTTTAGTGAAAAGTACATTTGCTTTTCAATTTTATTCCATGCTAGAATTTGAGCTGAAAGTGATCTTGGAGACCATTTAGTCCCAACCACTTATTACTTCATAGGAGGGGAAAATATGACTCAAAGAAACCAAAGGTTAGATGCTTTGTTCACGATTACATAGTTGGTGTAAGTTTTAGGCTAGAATTTGGGTCTTTGAACATTGATACAAGATTCTTTCCACCATATCTTGGTGGATCCATATTAGAATTCATTTTATATGAGACTTACACAATATAAGGAGATTTTTAAATGTTAAATTATAGAATATGCTAATGTGTCTTCTGTGGACTTTAAAAAGATAAAGCTGCACTGTTCAGTTTGTTTCGATACTGAGAACACTATACTTTTTAAAAGTCACATGTGGGTGATTTGGAAACGTGGATCACTTATGGGAAAGTCTAGTTTCTTTTTTATCAGTCATGCTGCTTGTTTTATTATTTCACTTGGACCAAACAGTGAAATCAAAGCGTTCATTTCCGATTCTATTCACTGCTTTTTACCCTGACACTAATACTTGTTTTGGGCTTTTGATTTATTTTTTCAGGCCAGTATTTTGTTTCCTTTGGGGATTTTTCCAAAATCTTCAGAAAAAACTTTTGTTTCCTTTGCATTTTCTAGTTGATTACCTTTTACAAACCCATATTTAAAACACTCAGAATCATAAGTGGAAAAAAGTTTGTATTATCCTTCTACAAATCATGTAAAGAGATTTCCATAGTGAGATATATTTGCTATTTGTATCCGATTGTTTATTTTTGAATTTTGATTAGTTAATAGATTGAATAGTCTATTAAGATTGAATAGTCTATTATTCTAGTTAATTGACCGTTCCATGATTTTCCCTTCTTGCGATAATCCTCAAATTTAAATTTCCAAAATTCAAACTTCTGCAAGGGTACCTTGATATACCTTTTCATGTTGGGTGTATTGTCTTTCTACATAAACTGACCTTGAGGTATGTAGAGGTAGAAGGTTCATGGGAGTACAGGAAATTTGCTTTATTGAGACCCAGTCACAATCTTTAAAGGTATACCTTCCTACCCATAAAAGGGAAGACTGAAAGAAGTACACAATCTGAAAAATGTTTTCATTCACAAATAATGAAAGTTTTAGAAAACTGTGCTTTATTATTGTCAAAAAAAGATGCAAAAAGACATGGTCTAGCAAATAGAAATTAGGGAATCATGAGGCTAAGACAAAGGCAAAACAGGTAACACAGTACACCAGTCATTCAGATTGTAGGGCAACCAAAACAGCATCAGAGTAAAATCTCTATTGAAGGCAAAGAGGAAAGGCTTGACCTTTTAGAGATGAGTAAGAATTGATAAGATTAAAGTGGTGGGTTATTTGTGTGAGGAGAGTGTTCTAGACAGAGAAAGCAGCTTGTTCAAAGACCATTAAATAAAGGGAGAATGTGCGGCCCTGACCAAGAACTAAAATTAATCTGTTATGCCTGGGAAGTAGAATGCTGGGGAAGGTGGCCAGAGAGAAGTAAGCAGAGTCAATACTTAAAGAATCTATGCATTTTTAAAGAATATATACTTTATCCTGAGGGTAATGTGAAGCATTTGAAGAGATTTCTTTATTATAGGTTTGACAACAAAACTTGTTTTAGAAAGATTACTCTAGATGTGATGTGGAAAACAGATTGTGCCTGGAGGCTTGGGTGTCAGCTGAAAAGGCACTCATTTTTATCCATAGTACCCAAGATGGTGGCTCGTACAAGGTTAATGCTGAAGGTGTTGGAGTGAAGTGATTGGATTTAAGAAATATTAAAAAGATAAACTAAAAAGGGGTGCCTGGGTGGCTCAGTGGGTTAAGCCTCTGCCTTCGACTCAGGTCATGATCTCAGGGTCCTGGGATCAAGCCCTGCATTGGGCTCTCTGCTCAGCAGGTAGCCTACTTCCTCCTTTCTCTCTGCCTGCCTCTCTGCCTGCCTCTCAGCCTACTTGTGATCTCTGTCAAATAAATAAATAAAATCTTAAAAAAAAAGAGAAAAAAAACAAAAAAAAATCTGTGATTGGATGTGGCAGAGAAAAGAGGAAGCTAAAAAATAAATAAATAAATAAGAACAATACCTAGATTTTTAACTTAGCTACCAGGGTGAATGGCCATGCCATTTAATGAGCAGGGGGATGTGGAATAGAGGGAAGTATGGTCTTTTGGAAAGTATAGTTTTTCCACGTTGTGTCTCAGGTATATGTGTGATTGTCAAGTGGCAGTATCTAATTTGCCCATATGATACATGAGTCTGGAGCTCCGAAGAAATACCTGGGATAGAGATGCAGGTCTTGCAGTTTGGTGGTGGTGGGGAGGGGAATGAATACACACACACACACACACGCACACGCACACACGCACACACACACACATATATAATATGGCAAATGCATAATATATCATTCACTGATAAAAAATCAAATACTGATGTATGCTATACATCATGATGAATCTCTAACATATTATGATAAGTGTTAGGCCTGCAAAGGGTAAGAGGAAAATGTAGTATAGTGTGCCAGAAACCACAGGAAAGGTAGGTTTCAAAAAGAAAGGAGATAAATGGATAAGAAAATTCTGGGAGAAGGGGGTGGTATTATGGACATTGGGGAGGGTATGTGTTTTGGTGAGTGCTGTGAAGTGTGTAAACCTGGTGTTTCACAGACCTGTACCCCTGGGGATAAAAATATATGTTTATAAAAAATAAAAAATTATATTAAAAAAAAAAGAAAATTCTGGTGAATACATACAATGAAATATTATTCAAGTATAATAAGTGCTGAAGCTACAATGTGGGTGAGCCTCCAAAATATGCCACATGTGAGAAGCCCCAGTACCACATAATGTATGAGTCCATTTGACATATGAAATATCCAGAATAGATAAATCCATAGATGCAGAATGCAGACTGGTGGTTCCTGAGGCCGGAGAGGAAGGTGGAGATGGGGAGAGACTGTAACAGGTAAGGGATTTTGCTTTGGAATGATAAAAATGTTTTGGAGCTCCATAGAGGTGGTAAAACAATGTGAATGAACAGCCACCACTGAATCACTCATTTTAAAATGGTTAATTTTATGTTTTGTGAATTTCACCTCTAAATTATTTTTGAAGCAAGGAAAAGGAAAGAAGATAACAAAAACAAAAGCCATGAGATAAAAACAGATAATCAAATTTTCCATTTGTTTAAAAGAGCCCTTATTCATGATATAGTGGGAAGAGGCCAGTTTGCACTGGGTTGAGGAATGAGTAGGATGTTAAGAAGTGGAAATATTAAATGTTGAATCTGTGAAGAAATTTGACTGTAAAAGGGAGGAGAAAGATTGATTTAATATGTTTAACTGCCAACACAACCAAGTAGTTACAATGTAAGAAGCTGGATTTCGGAGCTACCTTTCTTGCCCTAGGAAAGATTGAGAAAGGAAACATATTGGTAAGCCTAATGGCCATAGATTGTAAGATTTCTCAACCAAGTCTTTGTATTTTCTAAATAGGACATGAAGGAAGAAGTTATCTATTGAAAGTGAGGGAAGAGGGGCGCCTGGGTAGCTCAGTGGGTTTGACTTCTGCTCAGGTCATGATCTCAGGGTCCTGGGATTGAGTTCTGTGTTAGGCTCCCTGTTCAGTGTGGAGTCTGCTTCTCCATCTCTCTGTGTCCTTCTGCCTGCTTCTGCAATCTCTATCTTTCAAATAAATAAATAAAAACCTTGAAAGGAAGGAAGAAAAGAAGGTAGGAAGGAAGGAGGAAGGGAGGGAGGAAGGGTGGGAAGGTGGAGAAGATCAGATCCAGTAGAAATCCAGAGGAGTGGAGGAAGCTTCAGAGTCTTTAGGGCGAATTGGAATGGAAATTGACAAACAGGGTGTGTTTGGCCCTGTGGGTTTAATGAGCTTGGATTTAGAATGGCAAAATCTGCTGGATTGTCTACTTTCTCCTGAGGCAGTCATCTCTTTGGATATAGGTGCAAAGAATGTGGGTAATATGATTGATACCTTTGAAGTAAGTCCTACTTTTGTGTGGGACCACAGGCAATGGAAGTAGCTGATGGTGGACAATCACCCCTCTTTCCTGTGACACACATTTGGGTTAACTTTTTATAATGCAGAACTAACTGGCATTTGTACATTTCTTTGCCATTTATACTTTCATAGACATCTCATCTGATTGTCAGTAGAACAAAATGTATTATTATTTATTTTTATTTTATCTTATTTTATAATTTAAAACTGGAGGGTCATACTATTTCAAAATACACTATATGCAAATATATTTCATCAACATGTTTACATTACATAACTTCAACTTTTCAAAAAACCAGGCTGGCCACATGCAGCAACTTGGACAGGAAGTGCTGAGGCTGAGCCTAGAGCAATGTCAGGCCCTCTCTGAGGAGGGCAGTGGGGGGAGGTGGGGGGAGGTGGCTGAGCTCCCAAGCTGTGGAGCCACGTGACCTGGGTTCAAGTCCCCTCTATGCTACTCCCTAGTTCTGTGTGTTTAAGGCAAGTTGTACAACCTCTCTGTGCCTCATCTGCAAATCAGGGCTAACAGTTCTCAGACTTTTTGTGAGTATAAAATGAATCTAATCCATGCAAGCAATTTAGAACAGATATAGTTCTATTATTAAAACTACCATTCAATATCGAGGAAGAGGTTGAAATATGGTAAAGATCCCACATAGACTTTCTGACTATAAGGTTTAATCTTTGGACCATGTGTGCGAAACATGTAGAACTGTATTTTATTAAATGACTTAAGGTGGAATTTACCAGAATATAAGCTAGAGAGACAAAGACCACTCTTCACCTCTGGAGAAGGCTGCCTAGAACATACACAAATAAGAAAATGGAGGTGTCTTTAAAATCTGACAAAGAGCAAGGCTAGATGCAATACATAAAATATGTATTATATCTTAAATCAATCCTTGGTTCACAGCTCAAAGTAGCATTTTTTCCCCCCTGGTTCAGCAAAGGATGCACTGGCATTATAGCAAGCTACATCTGGTGAGTAAAAGTAACCAAATGTAATATATAATGTAATACATTTACTGACAATTGCACAGGGACTTTTTTTAAGGCACTCTTTAAGGTTCAAAGACCACCTACTTGTTAAATTATACATATCCTGGCCTCATACTGGATTTGCTAAGTCAGAATCTCTAGAGTTGTATCACTGAAATCTGCAAATTTAACAAGATCCTTGGGTGATTTTTTTTTTCCCTTTCGGTGATTTTTAAAAATGTTAAGTGTTATATCAATTTTTTAAGAAGTACATATTTCATAACAGTACAGTGTGCTGAGTTTTGACAACCTGAACACACTCATGTACCCGACACCTTGATCAAGAAACAGAGTACGACCAACACTTCTTGATACTGACTGGAATACTTCTTGATTGTAGTCAGAAAACTCTTGAATAATTCTCTGTCACTGTCCCCAGCAAGGATAATCAACGCCCTCTTTCTAGAAGCATAGATAAACTTTACCTCTTTTTGTAATTTATATGAACTGAATCAAACAGTATGTACTTTTTTCTAACTAGCTTCTTTTACTTAGCATTATGTTTTGAAAAACTGATCCGGGGCGTCTGGGTGGCTCAGTGGGTTAAGCTTCTGCCTTCAGCTCAGGTTATGATCTCAGGGTCCTGGGATCGAACCCCACATTGGGCTCTCTGCTCAGCGGGAAGCCTGGTTCCCCACCGCCCTCCGCCCTCTGCCTGCCTCTCTGCCTACTTGTGATCTCTCTCTATCAAAATAAATAAATCTTTAAAAAAACAAAAAAACAAAAAAAGTGATCCATAGTTCGCCTGCAGTTATGCATTTTTTCTCATTGTTCAATAGAATTATATTATGAATATGCCATAGTTTATATATTCATTCAACTCAACTGTTGTTGGACAGTTGGCTAATTTTTTTTGTTTGGGTTATTTTGAATAATGCTGATATGAACATTTTGTTTGTTTGTTTGTTTAGCATGTATATTTATATTTCTGATAAGTGCACCAAAGCAAAAATTGGACAAAGGAACATAAAAAAGACTTTATTCAAGGGGCATCTTGGTGGCTTAGTCAGTTAAATGTCTGCCTCTTGATCTCAGCTCAGGTCTTGATTTTAGAGTTGTGATTTCAAGCCCTGCATTGGGCTCCATGCTAGAAATGGAGCCTACTTAAAAGAGGAAAAAAAAATAAAATAAAAGAATGAAAAAAAAAAAGAAAAAGACTTTTCAAGGCTATTGCAATAGAGACTAGAATGCAGTCTGAGCTCAACTCCTCTGAAACAACAGTCAGAAGAATTATTAAAAGCCAAAATAAGAGAATGATAGGCTATCTGTGTTTGCTAATTGGCACTACCCAATTTACCAACATTCATGATAAGAGGTAGTCTTACAGCTTGGAACTGAGCACCTGTTGAAGCTAGGCTTCTACCCTCCAGCAGAGACTGGGTAGGGATTTTCTCTTCTCTGTTGGTTACATTTCAAAGGGATAGCTCCCAGGTCCTTAAGAAAGACAGTCTTGGGTTACAAACCTGGCAAGAGTTTTTTTTTTTTAAAAGTTTACAATTCAAAGAAGCAAAGAAAGAATTTATAATAAGTTTTCTAAAGTAAATGTTCTAGGAAAGGGAGATTGAGTTCAAGAGTAAAAAGAAGCTTGTCTAACATTTGGTTAAAGGTTGAGGAAATGTTAAGGCCATCTTGATCAGTATTATACCTAAGAATAAAACTGGTAGATCATAAGTTATACAAATATTCACCTTTATTTTTTAATTTTATTTTTAAAGATTTTATTCATTTATTTGACAGAGACAGCGAGAAAGGGAATACAAGCAGGGGGAGTGGGAAAGTGAGAAGCAGGCTCCCCACTGATCAGGGAGCCTGCAGCAGGGCATGATCCCAGGACCCCGGGATCACGACTCAAGCCAAAGGCAGATGCCCAACAACTGAGCCACCCAGGAGCCCGAAATATTCACCTTTAGCACCTACTGTTATACTATTTTCCATAGTTGCTGTACTAGCTACACTCTTTGCAACAGTGTAGGAAAGTTCTAATTACTCTTTGTCTTTAATAAAATTTGGGATTCTCCCTCTTTTTCATTTTAGCCATTCTGGTGGGTATCAGTGGTATTTCGTTGTATCCACAATTCCTATTTTACTAAGTGATATTTAGCAGCTACAGGCTCAAAATTTCATCAGGCATTCTCATGATCTTCAGACACATTTTGATACTTTTCCTCCTTAGCTAAATTACTGCGGTGATAGTAATAGAATATCTACAGTGACACATCCTTGCATTCTTACATTGTTTATATTAAAATATCTTTATTTAGGTATTGAATTCTGTTTGATGAGATGGTATTGAAGATTATTTCATCAATATTCATTAGTTATATTAGTCTGGAGATTTCTTTTTAATGATATCTTTCTCAGGTTTAGGTATTGATTCTAAAAAATGTATAGGAATATTTATAGATTTGCATGTCATCTGTGATAAGAAAATAACCTAATTTTCTCTGTATTGTTCCAATTTTAGTATTATATTAAACATATATCTTCTAAATTCTTAATTTCAGAGAGTAAGTTGTTCACTTTGCTCTTTTATGGTTTTAACTAATTTTTTCTCTATCCTGGTTTTCACTATGATTTATTTTCCTTCTTTTATATCTTCATCCTGTCATTGTCTATTCACTTCTGTATATGCAGTGCCTTGGAGACTTTCTGGTTTATAGTGGACATCTGGTAAATATTTCTCAAGTGAATGGAGAGCTAAAAGAATAATAATATATTTATTTCCAGATGATTGTCATGTTCACCTAAAATTTACAACCATTGATGGGGTAATTCAACAGTTTAACAAAGTCAGACCTGTTCTAGTCATAACATAGTGACATGATATATGGCATTTCTTTGAATTTCTATACCCTAATGTAGAAAACTTTTAACATATTGGTATTCTGTACCATTAGAGCAGGTATACAAATAAAAGACATAAATCACTGAAATGAACAAGATGTGTTCCAAAAGTATGAGGAAACCCAATGAGGAGTAGTTTCTCAGGAGCCAAAGGAAGCTATAACTTTAGCAGTAGGAAACATATTGAAATAATACACAGTGCATTTTCCATATTTAAGCTTTATAAAGATGGAAAATTGTCTATTGCATTGGAAGTGTGAAGACCACTGGCCATTGTTGACTTCAGCATAGTTAGGGTTGTGGCAGCAGAGGTTAGACTCATATGGATTAGAAAGTTAAAGGGGAGTAAATGAGCAGAGACAATGAATAAGAATTTTACTTTACAAATACTTAGCCATAGAGGGAAGGAGACGAATTGTCAGGTACCTAGTATCGATCATTGAAATGAGGGGAGATTTATTTATTTTTAATATGGTAGATCAAGATAATGTTTATAATTCCAACAGTGAAGAAGAAGTAGAAAGGTAGATCATTGATTAAGGAGAGAAATGAAATCATTTATGAAGTCAGTTGTCTGGTGAGGCAGTGGACATTGGGATTTTTGTAATCATTAAGTTGCACAAGAATTAAGCCACTTAAAGGCCACAATTTGGATGATCACATAGCTGTGACAGAATCTGTTATTTGCTTACTCAAAAGACATTCTTCCTCTATTTACTTATTGTACAAAGCTTGATTTTATTAGAGTGGCAGTGTGCACCATCATATGGAATCAGTCCAGCTAGTTTTGATTTAGGTTAGTTTTAAGAATATCTCCTTTTCCAGATACTGCACTTCTGGACAAGGAAGAAAAAATTTAGGTCTTCTTTAGAGTGTCTGTGTAAATTCTCCATTTACTGATAAAAAGAAGACACAACTTAAAGATCCTTTTTGTCATCACCCCGATTCATGACATTGAGTATGACTATGTTATGACCCATAGAAACTTTGAACTCTATAGAAACCTTGAGAAATTCCAGATTTCACCTTCATATTTCTACTTTGGTCAAGTAATAAAGTTATATAAAAATTAATAATTAATAACTGACTTAAGGAAAATACAATAATTGTTTTGCTTCTTACTAGCTCACTTCCCATTACTTACATAGATGAGAGTCACTAAATACTAGTTCAATAAATCAATTAAATGTAATACATTCAGTTCATTTTATAGGAGACTCGCTCTCAAATGCTTTACTTAATTCCTCAGGATGAATGAATGCTTCCTGTTCAACTATTTGTAGATGTTATTTTTATACATTTTTATGAAAATCATTTCTTCCTTATAATGTAGTTATTCATATATGTGCTGTACCTCTTCTGTTAGTATAATCCATGAAACTAAGTTTCAGTCAATTACATATAAGCAGAATAATTTGTATAACTTTCATGTTATATCTGTGTGTGTGTGTGTGTGTGCGCACGCACATGCATGCACACCCCTCCCACCCCCGCTTCCCTTTCCTATCCTCCTTAGAACCTGGCTCCCATGCCCTCTAAAGCTTGTGGGGTTCCCACCCCCTCTCCCTAGGGAGGAGTGGTGCTAGGGTCAGAGTCTGGCCAGAGCTGAGCCCATGACCCCATGGACAGCTCAGCCATCATTACTCAAATTACCAAGGAGGAGGTGTAGGGCTGCTACAGAGCAAAGGTACTGGGGCACATGCCAGGTCATATCTTTAAATAGGATAATTTATACCCTTCACTTCCTCTCATCCTCCTTTCTTACACTCTGGAACATGGATGCAGTACTGGGTGAGAGTTAGCTTTGACTCTGTAGAGACTAGAAAAATACCCTAAGGGACTTGAATCCTGGATAACCTCATGGGACATTATAGACTATTTGCCCAGTTGTTTGTTTTTTTTTTTTTTTTTAAACCTGTCTCTTCTAATGCCCATCCATTATGCAAGCCTCTTCTAAACTCTAATGAAAGATGAAGAGAAGGGAGTAGGCAGAGAAATCTTAAAAGGGTGAGCATTTCCTCCAAGGAAACCATATTAACCTGAAAGTGACTGGGGTATCTTGAATCTGAAATGGTGGTGTTATTTATCCACTTCCTAGCAGAAATGGAGGTGCCTAATATTCAGTATGGTGAAAACAGTTTTCTGCACATCAGAATTGTGACTGTGAACTTTTAACCAGATTACCACACAATAGATAATTCATTGAATTACAGGAATGTTTCAGGACTATATTTTAATGTTGGGTACAGAGGGGAAGGAGACAGGAGCTATGCTCCATAGGGAGTGCTAGTAAGTGAGAAAATAGAGTAGAAATGGGTAATTGACATTCAGTTTGGAAATGTTTGTCATAAAAATGTGAATAAAGCATTTAGGAGGCACACAATAAGAAATCAATTGAATTTAGGAGAATTAGAATCATCTTAAATCTGATTATTTCAAATAGTCCTGATAACAGTGTCGTTGGTTGGGGAAAAGATGCTTAAATCTTGGGTCTCATCCTCTTATTAGAATAACATTCAATAGAAGAAGTTGAAGTGTTTGTGTATAGGGGTTTTTAACAAAAAATAATCATTTTAATACAATAAATAAGTGCTCGGTCAATATAAACTTTCTTGGAAATGAGACTAAACACATCTCTTAAGCAAGCTCCTTTAATACCAATTTTTGGAGTCTATTGACAACTATGTTAAAATGGATTCCTTTGAAGGATGATCATGAAAGAGACCAGATTCAGGAATTTTAAAAGACAGCAGGGCCAGAAAAATTTCCCCCTGCTTATTTGTGCTTGGAACTCTGATTAAGATTTTCCTGGGCATAGCAGAAGATCTATTGCTTTGATGTCACATGCCAAATTCAAACCAATAACAACCGTTCAGGCATTATAGTCTCTTAGCTATTGTATAAAGTTTATTAAAGGATTGAGAGGTGATTATAACCACTTAATTTTTCCCCTGTTTATGTTAAATAGGAGATGGATAAAGGAGGAAAGGGAATCTGAATGTTGCATAAATGTAACGGTAAGGGAAATAACATGCACAGATTGTGACAATCCACTTGGAAAAAAATCCAAACTAATTTTGTTCTATTTCTTCTAAGCCATCTGAGAGCCTTTCTACATTTACCAATACAGACTAAATTACACTGTGATTGAGTTTATGGAAAGATAGCAGCACATATGTAGATGAAAGCACAGACAGATATTTATGAGAAACTGGGTTTCTATAAAAAAAAGAAAGTTGGTTGTTATTTTGAGGTATATTTGTTAATGTTTAAAAATGGAAACTTTACAGAATATGTCACTTATTCAAACATGCCACTTTTCTTCAAAAAAGAGAGAAACAAGTTTTTCATGATAGGCGGTTGTTAAACGTTGGCTTTGGTTAGTGAAGCCTTTTGTCTCTCCAGCTGTAAGAATCACCTCTACAATATGTCCCTTTTGTTTGCATACTGGAATTCAGTGCCTATCTGGGGGTGGGGAAATGTGTGGAGAAAAACCTGTTACTTTGTTACCCTAGGACCAGATTGTTTCAAGTCTGTGTGTGCATATTTTATTTCAGAGTCTTTCCTTAAATCTTGGCTTTCTTTCTTTCTTTCTCACACATTTCTGCCCATCCTAAAAGAATAAACCTAGTTTTGAACCAAAAATAAAATGTGTTATTAATAAATCAAATTCTGTAAATCCCTTCTGTTTATTCTTAAAATTGCCAATGTAAGATAGAAAATGCACTGGCCTTTTATGTTTCACTTGTGTGCATATCTATTCTATTCTTTATCAAAGTGTAGTTTCCATAATGCACTTCCATTTGTCAGTGTGCGATTATAAGCCTCCATTTTTATGGGCATCCTGTCTGTGTCTCTATTTACATATAGAAAGTTTATGTTCGTTATAATTTATACATGTATGGTGGATGTACATTCGTTAAGATAACTGTGTTCTAAGCATTTTTATGAGCATTATTTTGTTAAATTTTTGAGGGTGTTGGCACCACTTCAGCACTTTGGATATGGAAACTGAGACTCAGAGAAGTTAAAGGCAATTTATCTTGCAGGTACCTATGGAGCCCCACTATTCATCCACCATCTGGTACACAGAGGCCAGACTGGGTCCTGATGAAACATGGAGAAATATTTGAATCCAGGGCTCTACAAGAGTCAAATTCATGTTCTTTAGATTACATCAAATGCCAACACATCTTGTCTGCAATGTTCTCTTCTGCCTGCCCCAAATAGAAAAGAAATGCTTTAAAATATTATAGGACCATGCCTCATGATAGAAATTATATGTTTTATTACTTTTTGTTTTGTTTCACTGTTTTGCCAGTTAAGAATCAAGCCTTTTACTTTCTGTTGCAAATTTATCTTTAAAAATTCACATATATTCACTATAAAATATCTGGAAAATATCTAAATATACATATACCCCCAGCATTAAGATGTAACCAATCTGAACTTCTTGCCTTGTATATTTTCAGTATTTTTAAAAATTACTATTTTTTTTTATTTTTAGAGAGAAAGAGAGAGGTGGTGGGGAGGGGCACAAGGAGCAGGAGAGAGAATATTTTTTTCTTTTCTTTTTTTTTTTTTTTTATTTTTGCAGTGTTCCAAGATTCGTTGTTTATTCACCACATCCAGTACTCCATGCGATACTTGCCCTCCTTAGTACCCAACCCAGGCTCTCCTATCCCACCACCTGCCTCCCCTCCAAAACCCTCAGTTTGTTTCTCAGCGTCGACAGTCTCTCATGCTTCGTCTTCCCCTCCCCCTTCCCCTTCCCCCAATTCACTTTTCCTTTCCTTCTCCTAATGTCCTAATGTGTTATTCCTTATGCTTCACAAGTAAGTGAAACCATATGATAATTGACTCTCTCTGTTTGACTTATTTCACTCAGCATAATCTCTTCCAGTCCCATCCATGTTGATACAAAGGTTGGGTATTCATCCTTTCTAATGGAGGCATAATATTCCATTGTATATATGGACCATATCTTCTTTATCTGTTTGTCTTTTGAAAGGCATCTTGGCTCTTTCCTCAGTTTGGCAATTGTGGCCATTGCTGTTATGAACATTGGGGTACAGATGGCCCTCTTTTTTACTACATCTGTATCTTTGGTGTAAATACCCAATAGTGCAATTGCAGAGTCATAGGGAAGCTCTATTTTTAATTTCTTTAGGAATCTCCACAGTGTTTTCCCAGTGGCTGCACCAACTTGCATTCCCACCAACACTGTAAGAGAGTTCCCATTTCTCCACATCCTCTCCAACACTTGTTGTTCCTTGTCTTGTTAATTTTGGCCATTCTGACTAGTGTAAGGTGGTATCTCAATGTGGTTTTGATTTGAATTTCCCTGATGGCTAATGATGATGAACATTTTTTCATGTGTCTGTTAGCCATTTATATGTCTTCTTTGGAGAAGTGTTCATGTCTTCTACTCATTTTTTGGTGTGATTGGTTTTTTGTGTTGAGTTTGAAGAGTTCTTTATAGATCCTGGATATCAGCCCTTTGTCTGTAGTGTCATTTGTGAATATCTTCTCCCATTTCATGGGTTGCCTTTTTGTTTTGTTGACTGTTTCCTTTGCTGTGCAGAAGATTTTGATCTTGATGAAGTCCCAAAAGTTCATTTTTGCTTTTGTTTCCTTTGCCTTTGGAGATATGTCTTGAAAGAAGTTGCTGTGGCCAATGTCAAAGAGGTTACTGCCTATGTTCTTCTCTAGGATTTTGATAGATTCCTGTCTCACGTTGAGGTCTTTATCCCTTTTGAGTTTATCTTTGTGTATGGTGTAAGAGAATGGTTGAGTTTCATTCTCCTACACATAGCTTTCCAATTTTCCCAGCACCATTTATTGAAGAGACTATCTTTTTTTCCACTGGGTATTTTTTTCTGCTTTGTGAAGATTATTTGACCATAGAGTTGCAGGTCCATATCTGGGTTCTCCACTGTGTTCCACTGGTCTATGTGTCTGTTTTTGTGCCAATACCATGCTGTTTTGGTGATCACAACTTTGTAGTAAAGCTTGAACTCAGGCAACATGATGCCCCCAGTTTTCTTTTTCGTTTTCAATCTTTCCTTGGCAATTCAGGGTCTTTTCTCTTTCCATGCAAATTTTAGGATTGTTTGTTACAGCACTTTGAAAAATGCTGGTGGAATTTTGACCAGTATGGCATTGAAAGTATAGATTGCCCTGGGCAGTATAGACGGTTTAACAATGTGTATTCTAATGATCCATGAACATGGAATGCTTTTCCATCTTTTTTTGTCTTCTTCCGTTTCTCTCATGAGCGTTCTGTAGTTCCTTGAGTACAGATCCTTTACCTCTGTTTAGGTTTATTCCCAGTTATCTTATGATTCTTGGTGCTATAGTAAATGGCAGATGCAAAATCAATACACAGAAATCAGTTGCTTTCTTATACATTAACAATGAAAATATAGAAAGGGAAATTAGAGAATTGAGAGAGAATTTTTTTTTTTTTTTACTCCCCTGGGAGATAGAATCTTAGTAGGCTTCAAGCCCTGCATGGAGCCTGATGCAGTACTTGATCTCACAACCCTGAGATCAGGACCTCTTGAATCAAAATCAAGAGTCAGATGCTTAACCAACTGAGCTACTCAGGTATTTTCAGTATTTTTGCAATGTATGTGTGTCTGTGTTCATATAGTTTTTCTTTTTTTTTTAAGAATTTTATTTATTTATTTGATAGAGATCACAAGTAGGCAGAGAGGCAAGCAGAGAGAGAGAGAGAGAGGTCCTGGGCTCGATCCCAGGACCCTGAGATCATGACCTGAGCTGAAGGCAGAGGCTTTAACCCACTGAGCCACCCAGCTGCCCCATATAGTTTTTCTTTTGGAAAATATGTTCAGAAATATAAACAGGTTGGTTCTTTATATGTGAAAAAAAGTTCTGTAGCATTATTATAAATTTGTTTTTCATCATAGTGTTTTTTTTTTTAAGATTTTATTTATTTATTTGACAGACAGAGATCACAAGTAGACAGAGAGGCCGGCAGAGAGAAAGGAGGAAGCAGGCTCCCTGCTGAGCAGAGAGCCCAATGCGGGGCTCGATGCCAGTACCCTGGGATCATGACCTGAGCCAAAGGCAGAGGCTTTAACCCACTGAGCCACCCAGGTGCCTCTCATCATAGTGTTGTTGTTTTTTTTTTTAAAGATTTTATTTATTTATTTGACAGAGAGAGATCACAAGTAGGCAGAGAGACAGGCAGAGAGAGAGAGGAGGAAGCAGGCTCCCCACTGAGCAGAGAGCCCAATGCGGGACTCGATCCCAGGACCCTGAGATTATGACCTGAGCCGAAGGCAGTGGCTTAACCCACTGAGCCACCCAGGCGCCCCCCTCATCATAGTGTTTTATCATAGGTTTTATACCTGATACTTTAGTCAATCCTTTATTGTTTGGAACTTCATGTTAAGTCCAGTTTTTCTATTTTATGAAAACTTCTCTGATAGACATTATTAATTTTAACACAGCAATGTTTCAAAGTGTCTGTTTGCATGCATCCACAAGTATTGGATATAATAATAAAGTGTTTCAAAAATTAGGTAGGCAAAATGATATTTCTTTTTGGTTTTAACTTGTATGTGGTTGCTTCATATTATAAATAATTTTTAAAACTCACTTGACTCCTTTTCTCTTGATTGATTCAGTCATCTATCTTTTATTAACTTGATTATGTTCGTTCTGTCCTGCAAAGTGTGCATATTTAGAGTTTACTTGTAGACCAGGTTCTGCACAGTAGGAAATACACTTGGCTTCATTATATAAAAAGCTTATGACCTCATAGGACTGATAAATAATAAACACAAAAACAAATTTATTTCTTATTATAAATTTTTATTTTCTGAAAGATGTGAATGAGATGTTATAGAAAAGCAGGAAGTACCTATTAAAAACAGTGTTATTTGTATTAGAATCAATAAAATAATGTACATGCACAAAATTTAAAATATATAAAAGCATATACTGTGAAAAGTGTCTCTCTAGAGTCTCTTCCAAATTCTATGTTCAAAGGAAATCAATATTCAATTATTTCTTCTACATCTTCTAAGAGATACTCTGTGTGTGTATGTGTGTGATTTAAAAGAAAAATATGAACTCACTCACCTTTCTTCATTTTGTAATTTTTACTGGAAGACTGTTCTCATCTGTATATACAAAGTTGACTTGTTCTTTTCAATGGCTACATCTATATTGTACATATTTCATTGTATGGCTGCAACTTAATTTATATAACCAATGCTCTATTAAAAATATATGTTTATAAAAAATAAAAAAAAAGAAATAGTGTAAAAATGTTTCCTTTGATTTGACAGAAATGTTTGATTTGAATTCTGTAGTCAGATTTAGTTATGTTTTCTGTTATTAGGTTGTTTGTCTTATTTTGTTACATTGAATTTTTTTGTTTTGTTTATTGTGATAATTTACGTGGGTATGTATTTTGTTTCAGTAAATGCATAACTAAAGTTGATTGCGTATGTATAATGCTCTATTTTAAAAATAGCATTAATTATCTTACTAGTAAAAAGAAATGAAAGTAATACATTTTTATATATTTTCTCTCCTTTACAATTCATTTTTTTCTGGTTATAAATATTTTTAAGTTTTTACTTTTATATAACAGAATATATTTACACTTCTATTATTTGATTATTACCTGTAAATGATATATTTTTATTTCTAGCTATAAAGTAGATTTCTTTTCCACTATTATTTATGATATGATATCATAAGTTGATTGTGTTCTACCATGTAATTCCCAGATTTTATTATTTTTCCTTTTTAAAATTAGTACTACCTTTAAATATAATCTATGTCTTCTGTAAAGCCTTTGTATTTTCTCATTTTCAATGATAATAACAGCAAATACAAAAATATCACAGGGATTTTGGTCAATCTTGGTTTGAATCTGTAGTTCAATTGGAGAAGAATTAACAACTTAATGATATTGAGTCTTCTTCTGATCTGTGGGCACAGTACATTTCCCCCATTGATTTAGATCTTTTAAATATTTTCCAGAAATATTTTATAGTTTTTGGTGTGTGAGTCTTACACATATTTTGCAAATTTATTCCTAAGAACTTTGTGATTTTTCAATGCAAAAATTATATATATGTATATTTCCATAATATATATACACACACATATATAATACATACACTTAAATGTCTGTTGCTGTTCATTTCTTGTTGCTATATAGAAATGAAATTTGATTTTTAGTGTTGACCTTTTTTCCTTTGACCTTGCTGAATACACCTATTGATATCAGTATTGTTTTTTTTAATATCTGGAATTGTTTGGACAGTTAAAGAGTATGCAAAATATAGTTTTGCTTTATTTTAATCTGTATGCTTTTTGTTTTTCTTGCCTTATTTGGTAACTTATATGTAAAGGACAAATTCTTTAAAATACAGACCACCAAACTCCCTCAAATGAGCTGGGTTACCTAAAGAGTTTTGTATTTATTCCCAGCTTAAGTTTTAGTTAATGTTTTTTGGCTAGAACCTTGGTACAATGTTAATGGAAATGGGAGTCATCTTATCCTCCTCCTGAATTTTAGAAAGAATGAATTTGGTGTTAGTGGTAAGTATATCACTGATAGGTTTGTTCCTAATGTCTTTTATGAGAATAAGGAAATTTTCTTCTATTTCTAGTATGCATCAAGGTTTTCTTATGAATGAATGTTGAATTTTGGCAAATGCTTTCTCTGACACTGTTAAGATTTCTTTCTTTCTTTCTTTCTTTCTTCCTTCCTTCCTTCCTTCCTTCCTTCCTTCCTTCCTTCCATCCTTCCTTCCTTCCTTCCTTCTTTCTTTCTTTTTTTCCCAATTTGTTGTTATGGTGAAATAACTGACTAAATTTCAGGTGTTGAACTAACCTTGCCTTCCTGGATTAAATCCAATTTGTTCATGATGTATTATATTTTTACATGTTTCTAGATTTGATTTAATATATTATTAAAGCTGTTTGAGCCAGTGTCATGAGGGATATTGTTCTGATTTTTGTTGTCGGCCTTGTCTTTATCTGGTTATCCTAATAGGTTGGGGTTCCCTTCCTTACAACAGGGCAGTTTCCTTCAAATTTGAGTCCATCAGAAGAATGTCTTCCCTCACATTTTCAAAAGGACTCATCAGCTTGGATTAGATGCTTCCAGAATAATTTCTCTTATGACGAATTCATAATCAACTACTTAGTAACTTGATAATGGGAGCAGTATTCCATCCTATTCTCATGCCCCACATACACTCAACAAGAAGAGATTATATGAGTATATATACCAGGAACAGGTATTGGAAGGACATCATAGAACTCTGTTCACAGCATAGATATTTCCATCTACTGTAGAAGATAAAATGTATTTTATTTTCTCATTGATCATGCTATGAGTAGAAGACAGGACAGCCTTTTTTTAAAGTTAGATATGTGGAATATCTTTTAGATACAAAGTTTATGCAGGTTGACTCTATAAAGTTTATGCATAATTAGAAAATAGAAAAATAATAAGGAACCAGATGTTTATAATAAAATAGATGAGAAAAAAACTTGGTGAATTTAAGCAGAGATTAGAATTAAGTTAGGAAGTGAGTCACAAGCCATTTCCAGGGAAGGGCTTTCTGAAGAGATGGCATAAGTCTAAAATGGGGACAAGCCAGGGGTCTTCAGTGAGAATATATAGATATTACTAGAGCAAAGCTAGCTAGCGGAAAGAGAGTAAAGGGAAGAAATCAGAGTGGTGTGTAGAAACAGTCCCATGAAAGAGTCTTTAACCATGGGTTAAAATTATCAATTACTTTTAAGGGTAGTGGTAAGTAATTAAAACTTTTAAACTGGGGGAAGGAGCATGATCAGTTTGATGTGCTACTAAGATTACTTTGGTTGATATGTGGATAATGGATTAACCAGAAAGGCAAGGGTGGAAGCTACTAGAAGAGTTAACAGGCTATTTTTATAGTATAGGAGAGAGAAAAATCACGATGATTAGAACTAAGGTGGAAATTGAGAGATGTAGACAAATTCGATGTGTGAGGCAACTTTTTCAGTTCTGAGGCGACTGGGTGGCACATTGGTTGAGTTCTGACTCAGTTTCCACTCAGATCCTGATCTTAGGTTGATGAGACTGAGCCCCACCTTGGGCTCCATGGGAGTATGGAGTCTGCTTGAGATTCTTTCTTCTTCCCTTCTGCTCATGCTTGCTCTCTCTCTCTCTCTCTCTCTCTCTCAAATAAATAAATCTAAAAAAATACAAAAAACTTTTTTCAATTAAGTTAAATAGTTTTTTTTAAAAATTCTGATTGGTAAGCTCTTTTGATATATTAAAATTATTTGTTACTTTTTTGTAGATATTTTTGTTTGCTGTTTGACTTTGGGTTTTGTGCATAGTATTTTTGATAATGTTATCAAATTAACACTTTATTGTTTTTGGTGTTGTTTCTTTATTGTTAGTAAATGTACCAGTATCTGTGTCAGCTGTGGTATAAATGAAAACATGTCTCTGTAGTTAAAAGTACTATAATGCAATTTTATAATATACAACATAATATACTCTCTAAGTGAATTATAAACCAATAAGAAATACAGGATATAGTATTGTACTCTCATCTGGGATTTTCAATGAAAGAAAAATAATCGTGTTCTTTTTCCATCCAAAGATGTTTAACTGAAGCAAGATCTCACTTGAGTGGTTCTTTTAAAAATTAAGTTTAATTTAATTTTTGTTAATGAGGTATATACATACTTCCTTTGAATTTTAAATATATATATTTTAAATTCAAACTTTATTGAATAACACTAGATTTTGAAATAAAGGAAAATCTTAGTTTATATTACATGGGTATTTCTGGTGCTTTGGGACTCACAAAATAAAGGTTACTATGATCTTCAGCATAGTGACCTTTAGAAAGAACTGAAAAGACTCATCTTTTCATTTAAGGCTTCACTTTGCAAATCCTTAAAGAGTAGCCTAAGGTCAGGCTCAGAATCCTCATTTCAGAAAGGAAGCAAATGTATTTCCAATATTAACTATACTATTCTTTAAAAGTGACAAATGAATCTGGATATTATGAGTGTGATAAATGTGCCTGGACAATTTTGTCTTGTGAAAATTATTAACTTTGTATGCTTGCATCTGTGAGCACTGTAAGTTGAGATGTTCCGCTTTCCAAGTTTTGAGCCCATTGACAGGAAGCTCTCCTTCGAACTGGGAGGGGGGAGTGATTTAAAGAAACATTTCCAATATCTCTGTCTACCTCCACCTCATTCCTCAAAGGAATAGTTATTAATATATGGATATAAAGTTTATCCTTCTTTGGTATACTGAAGTAGGGCAGTTAGTTTATCTCTCACGTATTATCTCTATCAATAATTGGAAGAAATAAGTAATTATTTCTATCTCACTTTTAGAGATTTCACTTAATAAAATTACCTTGGGACAGATTCTGCTGTCTAGCTAGAGAGAGGGAAATGTATTTGATAGTTCCCATTTCCTCTTCCAGGTTAATTTTTGATCCTTCTCTGTCTTGCTCACTATCCCAGATTCCATCACAGTTCCTACACCTTCTTTCTTACTGTTGAGTTTGACTTACAGGGGCTTTTCTGCAGGGTACCATAAGGAGTAAGAAGAATGAAGTCAGAACACTTATTTCCCTAGCTAGATTCCCTAATTTCTGTGTCTCTGTTCCAGTGTGTTCTAATAACGCCTCCTTCCTTTGGGCCTGGAATGGTGATAGAAAGTGCTACCATGCCTAAAGCTACTTTATCACACAGCTAAAGCTAAACCTTTGTAGAGTCTCTTTTAAATTTAAACCTCTTTGAGTTACTATATTTTAAATGTAGTATCTGGCGTGAAATGGCTACCATTTCCAACAGCTTCCTGAAAGGAAAAAAAAAAAAAAAGTGATTGGCTTCTTGACTCAGCACTGAGATTCTCTTTTTCTTGCTTATATGGAGGATCCAGATTTTGTTATATGATTATTTAGGGATAACATTTGCAAGGAGGCCTCATCCTCCTGAAGTGGTCATAAAATAATTAATAACAATGGATTTGAAGGCTCTGTTTTTCAACTTTCACCTCTGCTAATAAGTCCTGGTGATCAAAACCAGGACTAAGAGAACAGTTGAGGGCTAAAATCCAGAGTTATAAGATTGGATACAAGAATATCTATACATTGTAAGAAAACATGCAATCACTTTAATAAAATACAATTCAGACCCTCTCTGTTGGTAAAGTAAGAATTTCCATATTGATAGGTAACCCTGGTCCTCAAGCTTCTCCCTCTATTCCCCTAAAGACTGGTTTCACTTCCTTACTATTCTAGGCTTAGGGGCAAATGGTGGCTCTTCAGTTGATTAGTGCATTGGACTAGAGTCAAAGTTGGAGCTCATACTAGCTCTCCTAATTCCTAAGTGCTACTGAAACTAGGTTAGTCCACTTCAGTTCTAGAAAATTTACCAGGAATTAAAAAAATAAAAAATGGAATGCAACTATATAAATACAGAATGAAACATTTATCTCACCTTTAACTTGAGGTAACTTTTAGGAATTTTTCTTGATAAGTTATCAACATGTGGAAAAGACCTTATTTCTTAGAAATGTTGAATGACTTCCAAACATATCTAGAAATTTTAAAATATATACTCTGGAAAGGTAGTCTCAGAAATACTAAGTTTAACTTCTGCCTTTTTAAGCAGAATTTAGAATCTCAAATATAGAAACCCCCTTCCACCTTAATTTTCAGGCTACTCCATCCACTACATTCTAGTTGATTGTTCCTCAAAAGCACCATAAGAAATTTTCCCTTACTATTTCCTCAGCCTGGACTTCTTTTTTATAAAAGTGTCCTCATGGCCAACTTCCTCTTGGATCCTCAAGAGATACTTTCCCCTGACACTCTCTCTAATGGGACTCCCTTTCAGTTCTTCTTGAGCTTTTTTGGTTTTTCTTTACAAAACTTTCACCATTTTATGTATGTATGCCTGTATGTATGTTTTTAGGGGTGTGAGTGTGTGTATGTATTTGTGTATTATCTGTCTTTTCCACAGAATGTAAGCCCTATGAGACAGAGACTCTTTTGTATTTCAAGGTTAGTCTGATACATAATAAATCTTCAGTAAACATTTTTAGCAAAAAGGAATAATCCAAATTTGAGATACAGACTGTCTGTAGCAAAATGGTGATTTTTTTAAAGGACTTAAACACTGAGAAGTAGCATGGTGGATGTATTTATCAGAGATCTCCAGAGAAACAGAACCAACATGCGTGTGTGGTGAGAGAAGGATAGAGAATGGGAGGTGAACTTTTAAGGAATTAGAGGCTTTGTGCATCCAAAATCTGGTGGAGAAGATTGGCAAGGCTGGAGACTTTGGGAATTGTTAAATAAAGGGCAAACCAAAACCAGTTTGCTGGAAGAATTCCTTATTGTTCAGGAGAGGTCAGTCTTTGATCTATTAATGCCTTCAACTTATTGGAAGAGGCCTACCCACATTATGAAGGGTAATCTGTTTTACTCAAAATTTGCCAATTTATTTTTTATTTTTTTTTTTAACTTTTTATTTTTTATAAACATATATTTTTATCCCCAGGGGTACAGGTCTGTGAATCACCAGGTTTACACACTTCACAGCACTCACCAAAGCACATACCCTCCCCAATGTCCATAATCCCACCCCCTTCTCCCAAACCCCCTCCCCCCAGCAACCCTCAGTTTGTTTTGTGAGATTAAGAGTCACTTATGGTTTGTCTCCCTCCCAATCCCGTCTTGTTTCATTTATTCTTCTCCTACCCACTTAAGCCTCCATGTTGCATCACCACTTCCTCATATCAGGGAGATCATATGATAGTTGTCTTTCTCTGCTTGACTTATTTCGCTAAGCATGATACGCTCTAGTTCCATCCATGTTGTCGCAAATGGCAAGATTTCATTTCTTTTGATGGCTGCATAGTATTCCATTGTGTATATATACCACATCTTCTTGATCCATTCATCTGTTGATGGACATCTAGGTTCTTTCCATAGTTTGGCTATTGTGGACATAGCTGCTATAAACATTCGGGTGCATGTGCCCCTTTGGATCACTACATTTGTATCTTTAGGGTAAATACCCAATAGTGCAATTGCTGGGTCATAGGGCAGTTCTATTTTCAACATTCTGAGGAACCTCCATGCTGTTTTCCAGAGTGGCTGCACCAGCTTGCATTCCCACCAACAGTGTAGGAGGGTTCCCCTTTCTCCACATCCTCGCCAGCATCTGTCATTTCCTGACTTGTTGATTTTAGCCATTCTGACTGGTGTGAGGTGATATCTCATTGTGGTTTTGATTTGTATTTCCCTGATGCCGAGTGATATGGAGCACTTTTTCATGTGTCTGTTGGCCATCTGGATGTCTTCTTTGCAGAAATGTCTGTTCATGTCCTCTGCCCATTTCTTGATTGGATTATTTGTTCTTTGGGTGTTGAGTTTGCTAAGTTCTTTATAGATTCTGGACACTAGTCCTTTATCTGATATGTCGTTTGCAAATATCTTCTCCCATTCTGTCAGTTGTCTTTTGATTTTGTTAACTGTTTCCTTTGCTGTGCAAAAGCTTTTGATCTTGATGAAATCCCAATAGTTCATTTTTTCCCTTGCTTCCCTTGCCTTTTGCGTTGTTCCTAGGAAGATGTTGCTGCGGCAGAGGTCGAAGAGGTTGCTGCCTGTGTTCTTCTCAAGGATTTTGATGGATTCCTTTCGCACATTGAGGTCCTTCATCCATTTTGAGTCTATTTTTGTGTGTGGTGTAAGGAAATGGTCCAATTTCATTTTTCTACATGTGGCTGTCCAATTTTCCCAGCACCATTTATTGAAGAGGCTGTCTTTTTTCCATTGGACATTCTTTCCTGCTTTGTCAAAGATGAGTTGACCATAGATTTGAGGGTCTATTTCTGGGCTCTCTATTCTGTTCCATTGATCTATGTGTCTGTTTTTGTGCCAGTACCATGCTGTCTTGATGATGACAGCTTTGTAATAGAGCTTGAAGTCCGGAATTGTGATGCCACCAACGTTGGCTTTCTTTTTCAATATCCCTTTGGCTATTCGAGGTCTTTTCTGGTTCCATATACATTTTAGGATTACTTGTTCCATTTCTTTGAAAAAGATGGATGGTACTTTGATAGGAATTGCATTAAATGTGTAGATTGCTTTAGGTAGCATAGACATTTTCACAATATTTATTCTTCCAATCCAGGAGCATGGAACATTTTTCCATTTCTTTGTGTCTTCCTCAATTTCTTTCATGAGTACTTTATAGTTTTCTGAGTATAGATTCTGTGTCTCTTTGGTGAGGTTTATTCCTAGGTATCTTATGGTTTTGGATGCAATTGTAAATGGGATTGACTCCTTAATATCTCTTTCTTCTGTCTTGCTGTTGGTGTAGAGAAATGCAACTGATTTCTGTGCATTGATTTTATATCCTGACACTTTACTGAATTCCTGTATAAGTTCTAGCAGTTTTGGAGTGGAGTCTTTTGGGTTTTCCACATATAGTATCATATCATCTGCGAAGAGTGATAATTTGACTTCTTCTTTGCCGATTTGGATGCCTTTAATTTCCTTTTGTTGTCTGATTGCTGAGGCTAGGACCTCTAGTACTATGTTGAATAGCAGTGGTGATAATGGACATCCCTGCCGTGTTCCTGACCTTAGTGGAAAAGTTTCAGTTTTTCTCCATTGAGAATGATATTTGTGGTGGGTTTTTCATAGATGGCTTTGATGATATTGAGGTATGTGCCCTCTATCCCTACACTTTGAAGAGTTTTGATCAGGAAGGGATGCTGTACTTTGTCAAATGCTTTTTCAGCATCTATTGAAAGTATCATATGGTTCTCCGGGGGAATTCTACCAAACATTTAAAGAAGAACTAATTCCTATTCTCCTGAAACTGTTCCAAAAAATAGAAATGGAAGGAAAACTTCCAAACTCATTTTATGAGGCCAGCATCACCTTGATCCCAAAACCAGACAAGGATCCCACCAAAAAAGAGAGCTATAGACCGATATCCTTGATGAACACAGATGCGAAAATACTCAACAAAATACTAGCCAATAGGATTCAACAGTACATTAAAAAGATTATTCACCACGACCAAGTGGGATTTATTCCAGGGCTGCAAGGTTGGTTCAACATCCGCAAATCAGTCAATGTGATACAACACATCAATAAAAGAAAAATTTGCCAATTTAAATGTAAATTTCAACTAGGAAAGCACTATCACAGAAACATCCACAGTAATGTTTGACCAGCCAACTTGACACCTAAAATTAACCATCACAGAACTTGGAGAAGTAGTCAGAACTGCTAAGGAGCAACAGAAAATATGAAATCAAATAATCTTTTAACTCAGAGGGGTTTCTGGTTTGGCAGCACCCAAGGAGTAAGCAATTGTAGTTTGATAATATAATGCTATTGTTATGTAGGTTAAAGTATAAATTAAGCTGCTTTAACAGATACACTCTTAAAATGTAGTATCTTAAATAAGATGATAGTGTGTTCTTCCCCATAAGAGTTCAGGAAAGATAGGAAGATTATACTCTAAAAGTTTATTAAGGAACTAATCATAGGTTAGTAGCTAAGCTGGGTGATTGATACCTCTCAACTTTCATTGTCAACATGTGGTTTCCAGGTCTGGACTTAATTTGCTGGTTCATCCGTACTTACAAAATGATAAACAGAAGTTCATTAATACCATGCCCATGCAAAGTAGGGAGCAAGAAACCTAGGACAAGAAGCTTCAAATGTAAGGTAGATAACCTGGGAATTGAATATATAACTTCTATTCAAATCCCTTTTTACTGAACTTAGTCACATGAGTACACCCAGCTTTAAGAAGACTGAGAAATATAGTCTTAGGTTGAGCAGATATGTGCTTAGCTAAAGATAAGTAAAGAGGGTTAACTACTAGAAGTATGAGTGGGAAAACACATCTGGGGAATAGTTTACAATTTCTACTCTCCAGTCTCCTTGGTCTTAAGGGTGTCCATCCATGTTCAGTGTTCTCAAGAGATAACTATCATTAAAGGAGATTAATATATATAAATGCCAAAACATCTTTCTATTTGGAAAAGGGAAAACTAGGAGACATGAGAATTATCATTCATATGAATGACAAGGTCTTGCTGAACAGAAATTGCACAAATTCTCTGTTCGAGCATTGGAACAAGTTTCTTTATTAGATCTTGGTACTCTTTTTTGGAAAGAGATAACTTGATCTTGGTCTTCATAAGCCCTGATTTAGTCTTTTAGATCAGTCTTCCATGTTCATTATCTTTTGTGACTGTATTGGAGTGGGCATTACAGAACTGTCCAGCTTCTACAACCACTTTCTGCTAGTGCAGATTTCAAAGTTTAGGAATAATTTTAGGATTCAAACAATCACATGGATTTTCAAAGTTTGGCTGGATATTTCTTTGACAATATAATTTTAAAAAACTTCAGATTAATATAGTTTCAATAACTTTCATGTACCATCAGTCATACTAAAGTTAATTTTTGTATATAGTTCTCTAAACCTATAATAAATACTGGCTTCTATTTCAGAATTATCCCCTTTCTCCTTCATTTGTGGTTGTAATCTAAAAAATAATAATAATAAAATGGTTAAGGGACACCTGGGTGGCTCAGTCGGTTAAGCATCTGCCTTTGGCCCAGGTCATGATCCCAGAGTCCTGGGATCAAGCCCCACATTGGGCTCCCTGCTCAGCAAGGAGCCTGCTTCTCTCTCTCTGCTGCTCCCCCTGCTTTCTCTCTCTCTCTCTCTCTGTCAAATAGATAAATAAAATCTTAAAAAAAAATGGTTAATGGGGAAAGGTAATACACCTTAATTGGATCTTTACCATTAGGCTAGCTTCAATTTTTCTGTTTGAAACGTCATAATGAGAGCCACTGAAGAAATATCTGCAGTATTATTTTCCATTGTTTGAGTTAAATAAGCAAATAACTTTTCCATCCCTGCCTACTAAAAATTATTACACTAACTTAGGGCAAAGGTAGATAAAACCTTCCTTAAGGAATTATAGTCTATTCCATCTCTGCATAGGAATTTGTCGTTTTTTTGACTGGGCTTATCTATTTCTTATAATTCCTTGCTAAAAGCATTAAGGGACATTAAATAATGGCAACATTCTGTTTTCATTCCCAAGCCCTAGAATCACATTCTCTTTAAAGCATGTGTTCTGCTTTCTAAGTTATTGCAGATAACAGTTGAAATACTTGACCATAACATAAAAAGGCTTATAGCTTTCCAGTTTCCAATACAGGTTTTCTTACTATCCACTTCTAATTTTTGTTTGTTTGTTTGTTTGTTTAACTGGTAGCAGCATATTATTTCCATTGCCAGTTTTGGCATCATTTACTGTGTAGGTAAAACCATGAAATCTTTAAGACCCCAGAATACTGTGGCATAAATAAATCAGCAGTTTTTTGTTTTGGTCCATTGTTTGTTTTTTCGTTGGTATTATTTTGTTTTGTTTCCCTTTCTTTCTCTCCCAAAATAGCCCAGGAAGGGTGTGTGGAGGCTGGTCCAGTTGATTATCCAAGATTTTTGTTTGCCAGGGTGGCTTTTCATCCTCAACGTGTGGTTTTCATGTGATTTTAAGATCTAGTGTTACTTTTTGTTTTGTTTCAGGTTTTTATTAAAATTCTAGTTAGTTAATATATAGTGAAGATCTAGTGTTTTTCTTGGACAAGGTAGATCACTAACAACCCTCCTGAATTTTAACCAGTGGGAAGGGAAAAATGAAAGATAAAATCTAGGCAGGAGTTTTGACACAGACGGTGTCCTAGAAATTTCCTGTATAACTTCTGCTCAATTTCATTAGACTAAAACTTAGTCATAAAGTAGACATGGCTGCAAAGGTGAAAAGACTCAGTTAAAATTTGGAAGGCATTTCTGCCTCCCAAACAAGATATGAAGGATAGATGCTGCTGGATCATCTTTGCCAACTAAGGGCATTGGATTTCTCTGTCTGAACCTAGTGTGGAGAGGATAGTCTCAAAAGGAACTAGAGACAAAATAAATAATAAAAGTAAAATGTATAGTGAAAACTTTTTTCCTCTAAGACGATGTAGAGAGGAAGCATTGGTTTGATCTAAAGTTATAAAATGGAAAATGTGAATAAAGTGGGAAAATTTTCTTACCTTAATAAAAATGACCATGTTTCAAGTATTAGACTAAGTGATACAACACTTTCCATCAGTCAGTGATCCTTTAATAAATGATTGACAACACATACCTTGTTTAGACTATAAACAGGACCAACATTTGAAAAGTTGTCATTTCATTGAAGGAAGATAGATTAAAAACTTGTATTTTGAAAATTTCTTAGAAATTTATTTCCAGAACTTCTCTTTCTTTTCCTTCATCCTAAGTGTCATATCCTTTTTTTTTCCCTTGCAATTTCCTCTATAGCCTAAGAAAAATCATTAAAAGAGCTCATCTGAACCCAGAAGTTATATTTTTTCCTACCATTTCTAGCCATTAATTATTCCATATCAGTTATTTTGGTGCACTTTTCTAAAGAAAATGCTCTCAAGTTGTTCTGGGATTCAGTGTGAAGACAGGAGCCCCATAAATGATGGCAGACTACTGGTAAAATTATTTACTTCCTTAGAAAACAAGCAATATCTATTGAAAAGCCATTATTGGGTTTGTTTTCTGCTATTCCCCTCTCACCTCAAGTGACCAACATATCATTTAGAAAGTAATGTAAAAACCACATTCAAATTACTTTAGATACACAAATGCATCAAAACAACATTTATTCTATCACATACACTATTTTCTGTTCAGTCTTATTTCCAATTCACCAGAATTCTCACTTTCCATTACCATATAAAGAAACAAAACATTTCCTCTTATACATTGTGTAGAATCTGTGATTGGTATTTATTACATCTTTTGTGTTATGTGAAAATAAAGATACATATCTATAAATATGTCTGTGTGTATGTGTATGTGTCTGCTCTTAGGCCTACAAAAGTTCACAAATACATAGAAAGTTTCTGACAAAATAAAAAAAAACATTAGAAAATGTTAAGTTGATTATATACTATTTATTCTATTTTTTTTCTATTTTAATTTTTAACTATGCACCTATTTTTATAATTATAAATTTAGTAATAAAATAAACTTGAAATAAAGTTACAATAAAACCTATTAAAAAATGAATATTTTAACTAACTATACCTTTTGCATATAACAATTTCATGATCTAACAAAACAAATACATTTCAGCGCACCTATTTATTTATTTTTAAATTTTTATTTATTTTCTTAATTTTTTTTCAGTGTTCCAGAACTCATTGCTTATGCAGCACACCCAGTGCTCCATGTAATATGTGCCCTCCATAATACCCACTACCAGGCTCACCCCAACCTGCCACTCCCTGCCCCTCCAAAACCCTCAGATTGTTTTTCAGAGTCCACAGATCTCATATTTAGTCTCCCCCTCTGATTTCCTCCAACTCCCTTCTCCTCTCCATCTCCCCATGTTCTCCGTATTATTCCTTATGCTCTACAAGTAAGTGAAACCATATGATAATTGACTTTCTCTGCTTGACTTATTTCACTCAGATAATCTCTTCCAGTCCCATCCATGTTGATATGAAAGTTGGGTGTTCATCCTTTCTGATGGAGGCATAATAGTCCATAGTATTTGTGGACCACATCTTCCTTATCTGTTTGTCTGTTGAGGGGCATCTTGGTTCTTTCCACAGTTTGGCGACCGTGGCCATTGCTGCTATGAGCATTCGGGTACAGATGGCCCTTCTTTTCACTACATCTGTATCTTTGGGGCAAATACCCAGTAGTGCAAAAAAATCATCCAGACAGGAAAAAAAACAAAGAAACATTGGACTTGTTCCATACTTTAGACAAAATGGATCTAACAGACATATACAGAACATCCCATCCAACAGCAGCAGAATATACATTTTTCTCAAGTGCATACAGAACACCTGCCAGGATTGATCACATGATAGTTTACAAAATAAGTCTTAGGAAATGTGAGAAGACTGAAATCATTTCAAGTATCTGCTTGACCATGGTGTTATAAAACTTGAAATTAAGAAGAGGAAAACTGGAAAATTTACAAATGTGGGAGCTGAACAACACTGAACAGCTAATGAGTCAATGATGAAATTGGAAAAAAAAATCTCAAAACAAATGAAAATGGATATACAACATACTAAAACCTATGGGATGCTGTGAAAGCAAGTTCTTAGAGGGAAGTTTACAGCAATTAATGTCTTTATTAAGAAAAAAAGGAAGATCTCAAATAAACCACATATGTTTATATTTCAAGGAACTATGAAAAAAAAAAAAAGAACAAAATAGGCCCAAGGTTAGCAGAAGGAAGGAAATAACAAGATCATATTGAAAATGATGAAATAGAGACCAGAAAAACAATAGAAAATATAGAAAAACTTAAGAGCTAGTTTTGAAAAAATAAACAAAACTGATAAACCTTTAGCCTGATTAAGAAAAATGATAAAAATATATGTTTATAAAAAATAAAAAATTATATTAAAAAAAAAGAAAAATAGAGGAATCAATTAAATAAAATGAGAAATGAAAGAGGAAACATTGCAGCTAATATTACAGAAGTACATAGGATCATAAGAGACTGCTATGAACATCTATATGTCAATAAATTGGGTAACCTGGAAAAAAAGGACAAATTCATGGAATGATACAATTTACCAAGACTGAATCATGGAGAAATTAAAAGAAAAAAAAAAAAAGATCTGAACAGACCAATAATGAGTAAGGGATTGAATTGGTAATCAGATCTTCCTAACCCACATAAGCCCAGAACCAGATGGTTTACTGGTGAATTCTACTGAACATTTAAAGTAGAATTACTCCAGTATTTCTCACAATCTTTCAAATTATTGAAGAACAGGAACATTTCCAAACTTATTTTACAAGGCAGCATTACCCTTATACCAAAGCCACATAAGGATACTACAAGAAAAGATAGTCCAATATTCCTGGTGAATAATAGGTGTAACAGTTTTTAAAATATTAGAAAACTAAATTGAACAGCACATTAGAAAGACAATAGCATAATCAAGAGGGGTGTAATCCCGAGATTCAAGGGATATACCTTTCATAATTGACACAAATATAAAAATTACATATATATGTCTACAGATACAGGAAAAGCATTTGACAATTCACAGCATCTTCTCCTGATAAAAATCTTTAACAACTTGGGTATAGAAGGAAGAATCACAATAAAGATCACATAAAACAAATCCATTGCTAAAATAGTATTCAGTGGTGAAAGGCTGAAAGCTTTTCTGCTAAGATTGGGAACAAGACAAAGGTGCCCACTCTTAACCAATTTTATTCAATGCAGTACTAAAAGGTCTACCTGGAGCAATCAGGCAAGATAATGAAATTAAAAGCATACAAATCAGAAAGGAAGAAGTAAAATTGTCTTATTTGCAGATCATATCACCTTATTATTAGAAAATCCTAAAGACTCAACCAGAAAACTGTTGGAGCTAATCAATGGTTTTAGTAAAGTTCCAGAATATAAAATCAACATAAAGAAATCAGTTGTGTTTCTATAAACTAGCAACACAATATCTGAAAAACAAATAATAAAAGCAATCCATTCACAATATCATCAAAAAAATACTTAAAAATAGTCACTTATGGTTTGTCTCCCTCCCAATCCCATCTTGTTTCATTTATTCTTCTCCTACCCACTTAAGCCTCCATGTTGCATCACCACTTCCTCATATCAGGGAGATCATATGATAGTTGTCTTTCTCTGCTTGACTTATTTCGCTAAGCATGATACGCTCTAGTTAAAATAAAAATAAAAAAAATAAAATAGATTAAGTAGACATTAAAAAAATACTTAAAAATAAATTCAATAAGAGAGTGAAAGATTTATACACTGAAACTTACATGAATTTGGTGAAAGAAATTGAAGATAAAAGAAATATCCCATGGTCATGACGGCATCATACTTCCTATTTCAAATTATACTACAAAGGTATAGTAATCAAAACCTTATGGTACCAGCATAAAAATAGACACATAGTTCAATGGAACAGAATCAAGCGTCCAGAAATTAACTCTGACATATGAGGCTGACAAATACTTGACTAGGAAGCGGAAGAATATTCAATGGGAAAAGGACAGTCTCTTCAATAAATGGTGTTGGGAAATCGATAAATACATTGGACAACTATCTTACTTTACTCTAAAAAAAAATAGATTGACATTTAAACATAAAACCTAAATCATAAAACTTCTAGAAGAAAATAGAAGAATCCTCCTTGACATTGGTTTTGGTAATGATTCTTTGAATATGGTATTGAAAGCACAAGAAGCATAATTAAACTAAGAGGGCTACATCAAACTAAAATTCTACTGCACAGCATAAGAAGCAATCTAAAGAAAAATGAAAAGGCAGCCTGTGAAATGGGAGAAATATTGCAAACCATACATCAGATAAAGTGTTAATATCCAAATTATATAAAGAACTCATTCAACTCAGTAAGAATAAAATAGAAGCCCAGTTAAAAAATGGACATGGTATCTGAATTGACATTTTTCCAGTGAATATACAAAGGACCAACTGATGCTTGAAAAAATACTCAACATCACTAATCAAAGTTATGATGAGATATCATCTCATACATGTTAGAATGGCTATTATCAAAAAGACAAGAAATAAGTATTTGTGAGGTTGTGAAGAAAAGAGAAATTTTTTGCCCCGTTGGAGAGAATGTAAATTGGTTCAGCCATTATGGAAGATAGTAGGAAATTTACTTACAACCTTAGTTTTAATTTTGGGGTATATATGCAAAGGAAATGAAAACAAGATATTAAAAAGATATATGAAAAAAAGATTTATTACACTGTTATGCACAATAACCAAGATAGGGAAGCATCCTAAGTGACCATCATTGAATGAATGAAGAAGATGCAGTATGTATGTGCATATAATGGAATATTATTCAGCCTCGTGAAAGGAGGAAATCCTGCCATTTGCAACAACCTGGGTGAAATTTAAAGGCATAATGCTAAGTGAGATTATTCATACAGAGAAAGACAAATACTGTATGATAGAATGATACAATTTACATGTGAAGTCTAAAAAATCTGAAGTCATTAAACAAAGTAAAAGGTGGTTACACAGGGATGGGAGAATTGGGGAGATGTTGGCCAATGGTTACAACCTTGCAGTTAGAAGATAAATATGTTTGGGGGATCTAATTTGCAGCACTGTGATTATAGTTAACAATACTATACTTGAAATTTGTTAAAAGAAGAGGTCTTCAATTTCTTTCTCTCTCTTTCTCTCGTCACATACAACACAACGATAATTTTGACATGATGTAGGTGTTAGCTAACGCTATGATGGTAATCACTTTGCAATATATAAATTTATCAAATCACTTTGTACATCTTAAAGTTAATGTTTTATGCCAGTTATGCTTAAATAAGAATAAATTAAAAATGGCTGCTTAGATTTAGAGAGGCACTTTCAGGGATCAGTAAAAATCTGGTGCAATATTTATCTCATAATATGTAAGTGCAAGGGATGGAATTGAATACAGGACTTAAGATTTTAAAAAGATTGGAAGGACAAACCATCAGTTTTAGAAATTTAGATATCATTTGAAAAGTTACTGTAGAATTTGAAAAACATCTCTAGTAGCATGTTTGAAAACAAATTGATAATTGTATAGTTGGTAATAGGAAGACATAATTCCAAATAAATAAAGAATGTGAAAAGAAACTACAAATAAAAATGTTCCTAAGTTTCTATTCTCAATAGAGGTTATATGATAAGTTAGCATATGGAAAAGATGAAAATAGATATTTGAGGGGAGGACACTTAGTTTTGAGTTCCCAATGGACCTCAGCAGGCAGTGAAAAACTCAGCATATGGACCTCCAGAGACTGATTGGAATTATGGTTGTATGTAGAGGAAATAAAGTCATGGAATTAGACAAGTTCTCTATGGCTGGAATATAGAGATGCCATTATGCAATACATCTTTAATCTTCAATGTAACAATAACTGGTGTAGATTGTGAGGATACAGGAATGAACAAAACAGATAAATGATTCTGTGTTAAGGAAGTAAAAAGAAAGGGGGGAGACAATAGTCTAGTAGTCAAATAATTACACAAATAGTAAAAAAAATTATACAAATATTCAGATATATACACTGTGATATGGTCCATCAGTTTCCAGGATTTATAGCAGTGTAAAGCATTGCCTGAGGTTGTTTTGGAATCTCAATAAAGACTCCCTTGAAGAAATGACCTTTGCACTGAGATTTGCAGAATGTGAGAGATCAACCAGGCATAGAATGATTTTGAATGAAACGTGACTTTGTGAAGGTTTTTCCCTGTTTATTCCTTCTCTAAATACTTTATTAACTTAGTTATTTTTATCAGAGTGAGACATTTTTAAAAATTAAACATCACTGAAAGAGCTATACATTGAGACAATTGAACATTGTAGCTCCCTGTGGAGTTGGATAAAAGTTTGGGCAAACAAAAGGCTCTATAAAAAGCTTATAAGGAAAATATGAGGATATGAGATGTCCATAGGAACTTTGAAAACTTTAAACATATCCCTGGAAATCTAGAAGGCAATGCATTTAGGTGTGTACAGTTACATGCCCAGCACTGTGTGTGTGTTGTGTTCAGGAATGAGCCAGGAGCATATGCTTCTACCTCTGTCTACTCTTGAGGTTCTGATCAAGAAGGAAGTAAAAGCGGGACGCCTGGGTGGCTCAGTTGGTTAAGCAGCTGCCTTCGGCTCAGGTCATGATCCCAGCGTCCTGGGATCGAGTCCCACATCGGGCTCCTTGCTCGGCAGGGAGCCTGCTTCTCCCTCTGCCTCTGCCTGCCATTCTGTCTGCCTATGCTCGCTCTCTCCCCCTCTCTCTCTGATAAATAAATAAAATCTTTAAAAAAAAAAAAAAGCTGTTTAAAAAAAAAAAAAAAAAAAAAAAAAAAAAAAAAAAAAAAAAAAAAGAAGGAAGTAAAAGCAAAGGCATGGTTGAAAACTGCCTGGCAGAGCGTTAAAAGTCTGGCAGCAGGTACACAGATCACCCCACAAAGGCTGGGAGACTTATTGGTTCCAGGCACATTAGGAAACCTCTGTCCAATCATTACCTGACCACTACTAAACAAAGAGTTCAGTAAACGAAGGATGCAGACCTAAAAGAATTCAGAAAAATCACTTAATAAAGAGTTCTTTTGTTGTTGCTTTCCCCCACCTCTACCCTGTATACTGTCTTATCTCAAGATTATCTAATTTCCCTTTTCCTTATTTATGTTTTATTTTTGGCTCTTTATTTTCTGAGGCTTTCCTCAGATTTCCTGTGACCATTGGCTATCCATCATATTAAAGATTAAGACACTGGAAACTGACTGGAAGCTGAATATGTGTGGGAAAGTCTTGTTGACTGACCAGTCAGCTTAGAAGGAGAATGCCAAGCATTCAGAGATGTTGGAGGACTAAACAGCCATTGGACTTTTTTTTAGAAGACCCAGAGGGAGAATTCCTAGAAGAAATGCTCTAGAATGGAAAATGTTGGGAAATGCAGCCAAGTAAAATGAGAACTGAGCAGAGGCCATTGGATTTGACAAAAAAGAGTGTACAGATGGCTGTTGAGAGAAGAGTTTCAATAGAATAATAGAGGTATAAGCGGAATGTCACAGAAAGAGTGGGAGGGTCTGTGGGTGGAGACAGTTGCTTCTTCTTCTTTTTCTTCTTCTTCTTCTTTTTTTTTTTGAATCTGATTTTAAAAAGAAAGAAATTGAAGACAGATTATATAGTTTGAAGAGGGGCCAGTTTTGGTGTGTTTGTTTTGGGTTCACCATTATAATCAAGCAAACCCAAATGATACAAAGTGGTAGTCATTTAAAATCTTTCACTCACCAAAGCTCCTGCCAGAGTTATGCACAAAATAAATTTATAGGTTTCAATTTCATCTCTAATGTTTTCTTCAAGTCTTTTTATTTATGTGCTCATCTATAACATTATCCAGAGACAGGCACAGGAAGAAGGAAGAAAATCAAAAGTCCTATATCATTCACAGTTTGGAATGTCTCCCAAGAATTGTATCCATGGTTTAAGATCTTTTGTAAGATTTTATTTATTTATTTGACAGAGAGAGGGAATGCTCAGAGGTTGGCAGGGAAAGAAGCAGGCTCCCCACTGAGCAAGAAGGCTGAAGTGGGACCGGATCCCAGGATCCTGGGACCATGACCTAGCTGAAGGCAGATACTTAACCAACTGAGCCACAAAGGCATCCCCCCGTAGTTTAAGAGCTTTAAAAAGGGGCTGTCTTTTCTTCAGAGTGAAGTTACATAAAATAAAGTTATACAATATTGGGCCAATATATCTGAGCCTGATAAATATATCTTTCCTGCCTTCCTGTTTTTCTTCTACCCTTTTTTTCCCTTCCCCCACTTCTTCCCATCTGCCTTCTTTTAATAATATAATCAATAGATTCAAAACAAATATGCTGAACTGAATGATACATTATGTACCAATCTAAACATATACTTGCATGGTATGTGTGGGTATATAAATGTATATGTGTATATGTATAAGTATAGAAAGAGGGGGGCAAGAATGAGACTTTAATAACTATCACTGTATTTTAAAGTTTGTATTCAACTGCTGACCGACAGAATAATAGCAGAAAAGTATAAACAGGCATATAGGCAAATAGGCATATAGAAAAGTATTTTACTGAATGTGTCTGATGAAGATACTATAAAAAGGTCAATCATTCTGATATTGCAGTGTTGCTTTTTTGTCATTACTTCAGATTGGATTACCTATTTGAAACCTAGAATCAGCATAAAAATGGTAAATTATGAACATTTTTCTAAGATAATGCAAATTTGGTGTCACCATTCTTTTTGGTGAGTAGAGTAAAGAGATGATCAGGCTATTTGGGGCTAATTGTGGGGTTTCATAAGGGCACTTAGGACAGGATAGGGCATGGAAAATTGAACATTTATTATAATCTATTCGAATGCCATTTCTAAGTATATGTTGAACTACAACATTACATCACCAATAATTTCTTTGCTGTCAAATCAACATCATTGCAAAGGATTTTATTATTTATTTTGTCAAACAGGACCCAGAATTTGTAAACTCTTAGAAAATAGATTTTTTTTTTTGGTCATATATATCTTTATTTTTCCCAAATTGTCTAGGTCAGAGTTTTGCCCATATGAGTTGCATAACAGAAGCTTATTTGGTGGTGGGGGGTGGGTGGATGGATGGATGGATGGATGGTTGGATGGAGAGATGAATAAATGAGTAGATGGAAATATGCTCCAATAAAATCCATAATAAAATACAGATAACAGTCCAGTTTATAATTGTAAGAAAGGTAGTAATTGAATTTCCATAACTTCTTTGTTCAACACTATTTCTTTTTAAGTTATGGATAGAAAATATTATAGATTTACTTAAAAAGTCTTACAATGATTTGTTAAATAGCAAATAGGAAGTATCACTTGTGTAAATTTTTACCTAGCCATTGTCTTTTTATCAGTTATACTAGAGAAATGCTTTACCTATCATATTACCACCTGGGGACATTCAGAAATCTTTAATAGCATTACTTTCTGTATTACTAAAGGATCAACATTTTTGAAGTAGTTACTCATTTTCCCACAATTCAATATAAAGCTGCATGAGGACAGGGAAATGTTCTTTTTGACATCCTCTGTGGCAGCTTGCATTGAACAAAATATTTATTCATTCTTTTAGCCCATCCATTCAATCTTGTATCAGCTATAGATGATTGACAGTTTCCTAGTTTTTCTGAGTGCTAGATTTAGATAGCTTACATGATACAGGCTCTGATACTGGAAGTTTCAGCACTTTATCTAGTTGATCTCAAGAACTTTTCACCATAAAATGCAATGCAATGTTTTCTTTTAAATACAAGATCTTAAAATCCCACTTTGAGAAGTTTTTAGAAAATGTCATTAGTCCACTTGAGATAATTGGGGATACCCTGGTGTGCCCACAGAATTGGGGTTGACATTGACTCATGTAGGATATTTCTATTCTAGTCTTTTCTGTTGAGAAAGGGCTAGATTCAGGCAATAATTTTTCAGCAGGGGTGCCATCGGTATTTTTGTTGGGATAATTCATCATTTTATTACAGAATTTAAAATGCCCCCACCCTTTTGAATTCCCCTAATGAGCTGAATTTCCTGAGGGTGGAAACCACTCAGCTAAGGTTTGATTATGGGGTAATTTTGACAATGAAATGGGGATTGATGGTTTGGATATGTTTGACAGAACTACATTTTAAACAGTTGGTGATGGATTATGGTTGTGCTTCAAATTCTCTGTTCAATCTTTGTGCTGCTCAAATGCCCTTAAGGGTAAAAGACTTTAAAAATCATAACACAATTTCAACATATTAAAGTTATTGCTAATATAACTTTATTTCTTTCTCACAATATCAGTATGCAGTAGGGGGTTGCAAACCCGAGTCTAGGTATCGGTTCCATTGGAGATATATTTATTTAATTGATAGGAATAAATACTTTAATAATATCCAAATCCAGAGAGTATGTCAGGAAAAATTCACTGAACGTTTTAGAGTACATGGATGATTTTTAGAAAATGTTAGGGAACATTCAAGGCCCCAAAATGTCCAATATCAAATAAAATATATATACATTTTTGAAATTATGGTTGTTTTCTTTTATAAGCCTATTTTGGCTTACAAAATAATTTTTATTTATCTAATATACCTGAGTACTTGCGTATTATGGGCTTTCTTTTCATCAGAAGTTTCCCACTTTATTTCTCCCTCAGTAAAAATGAGTCACTGTTTTCGTTGTTGTTTACCACTTTTTATCTGTGTCTGTAGACCATGAGTGCTAAAGTTGACTTCTTTCTCCTGTGGGGACAAGGCAGTCAATAACTTTAATGAGAAGATTTGATGCATAAATGTTACAAATCTGGTATCTAGGTGATGGGATGGTAGAAAGAGAAATAAATAGTGTAATTGAAGCAAGTGGGATGTTGATGGAACTGCAGGAACTGCTATCTACTTAGGGAAGAGAGCACACTATGCTGCATGTTTAGTGTTCCTGATCAGAATGGAAGTTTTTCAGGGACAGAAACTATTTCCTGTAGCACATAAAGAAATGAGTGGAAAGTCACTGTTTGATGAATACTCTTTGATTTGATTATTTGTATATTTCAAATGAAGAATAAAAGTAGCCCCAAAAAAATGAAAAAGAAAGAGCTATGAAAAATACAAAATAATTATAAAATAGAAACCAGCGTAAGCCTCTTACATTTATCTTGACCGGCTTTTTAAACAATATGTGGACTGAAAAAATAGAGCTTCCAACTGAGTTGGAACAAATTTGATCCACATTTCTTCTTTAGTGAAGTACAAAATATGTAAACTAATATGGGTAGACTTTCTTGGAAGTAAGCCCTTTTCTACTACATTATGTGTAATGTTTTTGCACCTGTTTTCGCTGCAATTTTACCAACAAGGGGTCTAGGGAAGCACTGTTTCATACTTGGCGTACAGCCAAACCAATAAACAAAATGTCATTAATCACTGTCACTTGTCAATTCTCCATTTAAGAAATTGTCTCTTTTCATTGTTGCTACTAAAAACACAAGGGAGATTGATAAATTTTGTTTTGAAGAACTGAGGCTAAGTTTTAAAAATGAAAATGTTTTTCTTTTTTTTTTCAAAGGGAAAATGTGGTATTTAAAGGTAGATTACAGCTGCAGTTGGAGTATATCTGTGAGAGTGAAACCATGCATGTATATGTGGCTGGTCATCTACAAGACTGTGCTGAAAGGAATCTGCATTTAAGCAGTGCTATTTCTATAGGCCATTTCTTTCAGGTGTGAATTGAAAGATCAGTTATGGTGTGGGACAGCAATGTATGTTTGCTTCCTTGCGCTGCCTCCCAAGTTTTAACAATGTAACAGGATCACAAGCAAAGAGTAGAATGATCACAAAGTCTTCACAATCCCTACCACCCCAGTTTAGATCAACAGTCCCTGTCCTGCTTTAAACATGTTAGGTGCATATGCATATATGCAAATATCTTAATTCATTTAAAGAACAAAAGCATAGACCTAGCAAGGAATATTTTTTCCCACATCAGAATCTTGTTTATCTGATAGGAATTAGGTGACTTCAGAAGGTGGTAATAGGACATATTCAGGTCTTATCCTGCATTGTATTGTACAGGATTCAAATAACTTCCTAATGATTTTTTGGAGTTGTGGTCCAGTAGTGATGGAAGTGAAATGAGAATTGGAGAAGGGAAATAGTTTTACGGTCTGGAGGCAGTATGATGAAGTAACTGAGAGTATGGTTCTAAAATCAAACTTGGTGGGGCTCCTGGGTGGCTTGGTTAAGCATCCCACTCTTGATTTTGGCTCATGTCACGATTTCAGGGTTCTGAATCAAGCCCTGCATGGGCTCTGCACTGGGCGTTGGAGCCTGCTTAGGATTCTCTCTCTCTTCCCACTCTTTTCTATAAAGAAAAGAAGGAAGGGAGGGAGGGAGGAAATTAAACTTGTCTAAATTTGAAGCCCTGTTGTTCCACCTAATAGCCTTGTTATTTTGAGGAGGATATTAAATCTTTGTGTTTTAACAAATAGCATCTACCTTGCAATACACATACATGCACAAATGCATGCACACAATATATGTAGCACAATGTCTGGTCAATAGAAAGTGTTCAATAGTGGTACATCCTAAATACTACATACATATGCACAAATACACATGTAACAAAACAATCTTAAGTATATGGACCATAAGATGGGTATTCAAAATGTCATTCTTCTATTTAGTAGTTATATATTGCAGAAGTTTTTGCAAGTCTAAAATAGTGATAATGAGGGACACCTGGGTGGCTCAGTTGGTTAAGCAGCTGCCTTCGGCTCAGGTCATGATCCCAGCGTCCTGGGATCGAGTCCCACATCGGGCTCCTTGCTCCACAGGGAGCCTGCTTCTCTCTCTGACTCTGCCTTCCACTCTGTCTGCCTGTGCTCGCTCTCGCTCGCTCTCTCTCTGACAAATAAATAAATAAAATCTTTAAAAAAAATAAATAAATAAAATAAAAATAAAATAGTGATAATGACAACACATTTAGGAATTTTTGTAAGTATTATGTTAAACAGATAATTTGTATGGCAGGACGTAGCATCGTACCACATAGATTTTGCTCAATCAGTGTTAGGTTGAATTTCAATTTGACAGTCTATGAAAGCATTTTTACCATGTGTACCACAAACTCTAGGCACTTTGGTACCCAAAAGCCAACATGTTTAAAATAATTACTTTGTCCTAGTGACACCTCATAAAATTTCAGTGCTTGAATCTCGTGCAATATTCAGCTCATCACACTTGACATTCATGCTTAGTTTGGAATCTAAAAATGCTGGTATGCATGTGACATTGTAGCAACCAAAACTGAAAGTCTCCTTAAAGATCATTAAGTATGATCAAAATTCAGTCCAGAGAGCTAAGATACCTTGTCCAAGATGGTATGGTTTTTAAACTTCTTCGGGTACTGGAAATGGTGTTCATCATAAGTCTGAGACTTTGTTTATGCAGTGATTAGTAGCAATTGTGTGGAGAGCATTTTGATAGCCAGGTGAGTTATTTAAACACATTAAGAGAGAAAGCCTATGAAGTCTTAGCAGGGAGTGGCTCAGTAAGACCAGACATTTTATTTTTAATAACCAGCATTGATAGAATCATAAAATTCCATATTTTAACCTGAGGTCATATCATAAGTCTATGAAAAGATAAAACAATGGTTAAAAATACATTTTTTAACTTTAAAATAACAAATTTTGAATATAAAGTTTTTCAAATTAAAATATGAATTTTATACCATGTTCACTAAGACAGTGTTATGTGATCGTAGTTCTGCCTAAAGCATCTTGGAACATAGTTCATTGATCTTTCAAGAATAGAGGGTGGAATTGCTACTGGGATTTGGATGTGGATGTCTTTCTGGGAAAATTAGTTACTCTAATCCTGATCATTAAGCCCCCCAAGTAGCTCTTGGCTCCATTTCTATTCACTGTCATGATTTTTTATCATTTAAGTCATCAGCTAAGCTGTGCTGCTCTAGGAGGTGGGGAGAGGGAGCACATTAGTGGAGTACCAAGAATCGTTTTTTATATTAAACTCATTTTTAATGAAGTATGTACACATGACAATTTATGCCCAAGAAACTGCAATTGACTACATTTTCATGGCATTTATCTTGAAGTGAAATGTTTCCTTGGAGCTCATTTCAATCTCTTCCCAGTACTTCTATTTTGGAGCCAGGATATTGATGTCCATTAACTAGTGAGGTAAATCACCAGTATAAATATGTTAGTGATATTCCCAAAGGCAGTACCCTGATTTTTTTTTTTCCACATGTAAAGATGACAATCGGTTCTTTGGAGAAGCCAGCTATTAACTACCTGCTGAGTTTATTTGCACATGTCCTTCTCTGTTATATTCAGGCATCTAGAAATTAATTTGTTGCTAGATTACTTTTTTTGTATATATGATTATATTGAATAATATGAGATTTTGACCAAAAAAAAAAAAAAAAAAAAAGGGCAGGGCAATTCTAAAGCATTATTTTAGGTCATTCAGTCTCTAATCTTTTCTAGGGCTCTTTTGCATGTAAAGTGTCTTTTTATTAAGTTATGGAAATTGGAACCTATCTCCTAGTTTCTAAAAACAATTATTATTTTTGTGTGTGTACTAGAGGTGTTTATTCTTTCTCCTTTTTTCTATTATGATGCCTTTTCTTATTATATTGAATGTTCTGCTTTCTGACCGAAAATATCTGTTTTTCAGATCTTGCTTTTATCTTTGTATTCTTTCATTTTCTCAGGTGCTTATGCTTTAATAAGGTTCCCCTGATTTGTGCTGCCTCTGTTAAAAGATTTTTTTTCTGCTTACTTTATTGAGAATGGTTCTTTCCTAAAAATAATATATGGTACATTCATATATGTACTTTGACCTCATTCTAAGTACCTTTATTTTTCAGCTCTTCAAGTATATACCATTTTACAATTTTGTATTATGAAACACTTTTTAGGAAATGCTGAATGTTGGTAAATGCATTTCATGGAAATTGGAATTTTCTTCATCTGCCCATACTGTGATATATACAAACTTTTATTTTTTAACTTTGGCTAGACTAAGAGGTAAGATCTCTTTAGTTTGACATCTGACATTATGAACTCAAGAAAGCCATTTTCCTTGGTGGTGTGATAATAGTGCCTTTGATAGAATTAAGGGAGTAATGTGATGATAATGCTTGTCCTTTGATTTTGTTATTTCTTGTTTTTACCCTGAAACAAGCATTCACCCCTTTGCTACTTAACTATTGAATCACATTTCTCAATAATTACTCTACTTTTTTATCTTCTTAAAATTCAGTCCACTCTATATACTGCTATTATATTAATTATCTTAAAACACTCTTTTGTACAAGCTGTTCATCTGATTGGCTCTTCATTGGTACCTTATTAATTGGAGGAAAGTATTCAAAATACTTAGCCTGGCATTCAGAAGCCTGCAAAATATAGGTCCAACCCCCCCCCCCCTTCTCTAAATGATATACACAGCCACCTGCAGGATTTAGCAGTGTTAAAAGCTCTAGTTCGTCACATTATCTGCTTTAAAGCCTGCACGATCATTGGTAAGTTATTTCACTCTTTATCCTTACTCAGTTTCCTCAGAGGCATAATGGCGATAATAGGAATATTTATCTTATGAGATTGTTGAGTATTATATGTTTATATATGTAATGTATCTTGAACAGAACAGGCATAAATGCTTAGTATAAGTTTTTAATTTTTTAAATATTTATTTGGTTCAGAACTTCTTTCACACATTGTATGTAACTTATTGCCACATTTTGTAACTTATTGCTTGTTGGGAGCTCTACTGCCTGGAACATGGGATCCAGCCCAACGAGCGGATGCCCAGCGATAAGACCATTGGTAGAGGGTATGACTCCTTTACCACCTTCTTCTGTGAAACTGGTGCTGGGAAGCATGTGCCCCGTGCCGTGTTTATGGATCTGGAGCCCACGGTGATTGACGAGATCTGAAATGGCCTATACTGGCAGCTCTTCCACCCAGAGAAGCTCATCACTGGGAAGGAGGACGCTGCTAACAACTATGCCCGTGAAAACATTATTGTTGTATGGGATAGTGATCTTGTCCTCCTGTGAAATAGGACAATTCTAAATTTGTGCTATTTGTTTTTTAACATTATACTGCCTTTAATTGCTAGTTCAATATTCAGATATGTATCTGAATATGTACTTTTTTCTTCCCCTAAGCCATCCTTATTATCAGAGTACTTACTAGGGTGCTTTGCATGCAGTAGATGCTCAGCAAATACTTATTGATAATAACCATTATAAAAGTTGCCAAAAAAACCCTACAATAGTTATCATGTAATAAAGAACCCTATTACTTTCATTCCTATGATTATTCTTCTATATAGAATTAAGTATCTTAAAATAAGAGACCAATAAATAAAATGTGATTGGATTTTTGTTTAAAAAGTTTGTGTAGGCATCTGTATACCTTTAGGTAAAATTCATAAAAGATACACAACTGATAGAAAATAATAATTAGCCCTGAGCAAAGTGGGAAAGCCAGTGAATTGAATAGATAAAAACACTCCATTCTTATTTCATGTAAATCAGATGAAAAAGGAGTTATGATTGACTTGAATTATTATATTCTGGAAGATTTTGAAATAAAAATGTACAAATATGTATTATGTATGGAAAGATTAGTTCTCTGTCATCATGACAAAAACAATATTAAAAACAACACTTAGGACTTTCAGTTTCAGTTCTAACATGTGAAGAGCTCTGGAATTATCATTCCTACTTTCACAGTACAAAAATGGGTTAAAATAGCTGAAACCCAAAGACTTTTCTTGGATCTGTCAAGAAAACGTAGGTCATAGGGAAAACCAACACCCTAAAAACTAGAGATATAGGTGGAAACAGAGAGTTACAGCAAGATCCGCCATCTGGGAACAGATGTATTGGAACCAAAAATAGGAATACTTACTTAAATGTTCCTATTACCAGATATAGTATATCATCACCAGCTTTCCACAAAAAATTACAAGGCATCCTAAAAGCACAATCTGAAGAGACAGAGCAAGCATCTAGACCACATTCAGATATGACACAGATAATAGAATTATCAAATAGGAAATTTAACTATAGGTAATATGTAAAGTCATAATGTAAAAGTAGGCAATATAAAAGAAAAGATGGATAATATAAGCAGAAAGATGAAAACCATAAGAATGGACCAAAAGGAAATGCTAAAAAAAAAAAAAGTAACTAAATAGGGAGTGCCTTTGATGGGCTCTTCAGAAGGCTGTACATGATGAAGGGAAAAATCTGTGAATTTGAAGATACGTCAGTAGGCATTACTTAACTGAATGAAAAGAGAAATGAGCAAAATGGAACAAAATAGCCAAGAACAGATAACTCTGAAAGGTGTGACTACATGTCATGGGGCTACCAGAGGGAAAAGAAAGAGAGAATTTCATAGACAGGAAGCCAAGTGAAATTATCCTTCGCCCACCCTCTAGTGGGTGAAGGAGACACACCCACACTAGGGTGGCTACTCTTAAAAACAACAACAACAAGAACAACAACAACAAAACCAAAAACTTAACAAACATTGGTGAATATGGGAGAAATTGACACATTTGTATACTTCTGGCAGAATTGTAAAATGGTATAACTACTATAAAAATAGCATGAATTTTCAGAAATTAAAAATAGAACTATCATGTAAAAGCAGTTTCACTTCTAGGTATGTATCTAAAAGAACTAAAAACAGTGTCCCAAAGATATATTTGTATACCCATGTTCACAGCAGGATTATTCACAATGGCCAAGATATGGAAGAAATGCAGATAGCTAATAATGGATAAATGGATAAAACATGTTGTATATGAATACAGTAGAATAATATTCAGTCTTAAAAAATGAAGGAAATCCTGTCACATATTACAACATGCATGAACCTTGAAGACATTATGCTAAGCGAAATAGACCAGTCACATAAAAGACAAATGCTGTGTGACTTCACTTTCATGAGGTATCTAAAGTAACCAAATTCATAGAGAGACAAAGCAGAATTGTGGTTACTAAGATACTGAAAGGAACAGGGTTTGGCGGGACAGGACAGCTGTTGTTTAATGGGTATAGAGCTTTGGATTTGCAAGATGAAAAAGTTCTGGGGATCTGTTTCACAATTTTGTGAAAATCTTTAACACTACTGAATTGCACCCTTAAAAATGGTTAAGATGCTAAATTTTAGGTTTTGCATTTTTTTTACCACAATAAAAACAGTTACAGTCTCTGCCCACTTTTTAGAAAAAAAAAAAGTAAAAAAGAAAAGAAAAGAAAGAGGAAATACTTTTTCAGGCAAATGTAAACTGGGGGAATTTGTCACCAGCAGACCTGCATTACAAGAAATGTTGAAAAATGTTCTTCAGAGAGAAGGGCAGTGATACAGGCCAGAAGCTCTGATATAAAGAAATAAGAAAAACTAGAAAAGGAATAAACAAAGTTACAATAATCTATTTTTTTCTGATTCTTAATTGATCTAATAGACAACCTTTCATTCAAAATAATAATAGTGACTGTCTTTTGAATGACTATTGAGTGATGATAGCATATAAAGAAGTATAATGAATGACAGCAATATTGTACAGTACAGGGAATTATTAAGAATATCCTGTTACAAAGTATATATACTACCTGTGAAACAGTATAGTACTATTTGAAAGTGAACTTAGATCAGCTGTGAATGTTTCTACAAACTATAGAGTAACCATTAAAAATAACTTAAAAGGTATGTATTGATATGATAAGAGATGAGAGAAAATGGAATAATATAAAATGCCCAATTAAAACCAGAGCAGGCAGAAAAATAGGGGAAGATTAAAAATAAGCAAAGATCAAATGCAGTGAATAGAAGAATTTACAAACATGGTAGATACTAATGAACTAGGTTTATAATTACTTTAAATGTAAATGGTCTAGATGCACAAATTAAAAGAACAGAGATTATTAAAGAGGATTAAAAACCACACCCCCCAAATATTGTTGTTTGTAAGAAACTCATTTTAAATATAAAGATAATAAAGATAAAATATTGGATAAAAGTATACTATGCTAACTCTAATTAAAAGAAAGCTAAAGTAACCATATTAATTTCAGACAAAGCTAACATAGAACAAGGAAAATTGTGAGATAAAAAGGGACATTACATAATGCTAATGGGATCAACTCTCCAAAAAGCCATAAAAATTCTTATTGTGTATGCACCTAATAACAGAACATAAAAAGACATGGAGAAAGATGGCAAGAAGAAGTGGACAATTCTACCATTATAGTTGGAGATCTCAACACTGCTCTAACATACAGAAAATCTGTAAGAGAGGGCACAGTTGACTTGAACAGCACCATCACTTGACTGTTCTCAAAATTAACACACAAAAAATAACCTATAAAAGGAAAAAATAATAATAAATTGAACATTTTCAAATCTGAAAGTTTGTATTGTGTTTTGTATTTGTTTTTGTTTTTGTTTTTTTGCCTCAATTTATGTAAGAGGATGAAAGTTCAAGTTACAGAATGGGAGAGCATATTTGCGAACACATATCTGACAAGAGGCTTGTACTGGAATATATAAAGAACTCTTAAAACTCAACAGTAAAACTAAAAACAACAACAAAAAAAACCCATAAAACCCCCACACTAATCTATTTAGAAAATAGGCAAGTAATATGAAGAGACAGTTCACTGAAGTAGATATATAGATGGTACATGTGTACATCGATGCCATGAGCCAACAAAGGAATGAACATTTAACAACACTGTTATCACTACATACTTTACAGAATGACTAAAATAAAAAATATTGACAACATTAAGTACTGGCAAGGATGTGTAGAAACTTTATCATTCACGGATTGTAGGTGCCTACTCTGGAAAGCAATTTAGCTTTCTTTCTTTCTTTCTTTCTTTCTTTCTTTCTTTCTTCATTCATTCAAAAACAAACAAAATAAAACAAACAAACAAACAAAAAAAAAAACCACCAAAAACTAAGTATCTAACTGCCAGCAGTTGCACTCAGAGAAATTAAAACTTATGTTCAGACAAAAACCAGTACACTGGTACTCATAGAATCTTTTTTAATGGTAGCTAAAACACAGGAAAAGTCCAGACGTCATTCAACAGGTGGATAGTTAAATAAACTGAGATACATTCTTACCATGGACTATTACACAGCAATAAAAGGAAGTCAACTATTGATATACCCAACAACTTGGATAAATCTCCAGAGAATTAATCTGAGTGAAAAAAGCCAGTGCCAAAGGTTATATACTATATTATTCCATTTATACATAGAAAAGACAAACTTGGGGTGCCCGGTGGCTCAGTCCATCAAGGGTCTGCCTTTGGGCTTAGGTCATGGTCATGGGGTCCTAGGATGGAGCCCCGCATTGGACTCTCTGCTCAGCAGGCAGCCTGCTTCTCTCTTTCCCACTCCCCCTGCTTGTATTCCCTCTCTCACTGTCTCACTGTCAAATAAATAAAATCTTTAAAAAGAAAAAGGAAAAAGAAACTTTTAGAAGTTATGAAAGGGCAGTAGGAGGGTTCCTTGTGGTGATGGAATTGTTTAGCTGTGGTGATAGATGTAGCAAACTGTGAAATAGAATTGTATAGAACTAAATATACACTGTAGTATACATATGGATACAAGTAAATTTGGTAAATTTGAATAAGATCAGCAGTTGTATCAATCAGAAGTGTCTAAAGGTTTGCCTATGATAACCCATGACCCTAAATCTCTAAAAGGTTGCTATATTGTGCTTTTTAACAATTTTTGACACTCAAAGATTTTTATTAAAGTTAAAAAAAATCTTCTAAAAGAAGTATTAAAGAATTTGTGGACATGTTTTAAAACCACCACAAAAAAAAATCTTCTTTATCACATTAAGGAAATTTCATTCTTTTTTCCTAGCTTGTTATGATAAAAATCATAAATAGGGATGCCCAGGTGCCCCGTCAGTTAAGCGTCTGGCTCTTTTTTTCTTTCTTCATAAAGATTTTATTTATTGGGACTCCTGGGTGGCTCAGTTGGCTAAGCCACTGCCTTTGGCTCAGGTCATGATCCCAATGTCCTGGGATCGAGTTCCACATCAGGCTCCTTGCTCAGTGGGGAGCCTGCTTCTCTCTCTGCCCCTGCCTGCCACTCTGCCTGCTTGTGTACATGCTCTCTCTCACACATGCATGCACGCGCTCTCTTTGACAAATAAATAAAATCTTAAAGAAAAGATTTTACTTATTTGACAGAGAGAGCACAAGCAGGGAGAACAGCAGGTAGAGGGAGAGGGAGAAGCAGGATCCCCGCCAAGCAGGGAGCCTGATATGATGCTTGATGCAGGACTCCATTCCAGGGTTCTGGAATCATGACCTGAGCCAAAGGCAGACACTTAACTGACTGACGCACCCAGGCGCCCCAGGCATCTTGATTTCAACTCCTGTCATGATCTCAGGGTTGTGATATGGAGACCTACCTTTGGGAGCCTGCTCAAGATTCTCTCTGTCTCTCCCTCAGCCGTCCTCCCCAACTCCTTGTCTTTAAAAAAAAAAAAAATCATAAATGTTGAGTTTTAGCAAATGTTTTCCTGCATCTATCAGATGACCATTTGATTTATTTTATTTTCCTGTTAATGTGGTGAATTCCATAGATTTTCAAATATTTAAATTTACCCAACATTTCTGTAATTAACCCTACATTGATCTTGATATATTATCTATTTAATATATCCTAGATTTAATATATCCTAGATCCTCTCCCTTTCCCTTGCCCCTCCCCCTTCTCTCTCTCTCTCACTCTCAAGTCTTTAAAAAAATTTTTTTTTCATCAAATGCTTGTGAGAGATATTGGCCTGCAAATTATGTTCTTGTGATACTTTCATACTGTAGAAGCAAGGTTTTGCTAGCTTCATAAAATGTTTATAATCTACTCCTTTTTGTACTTTCAAAAGAATTTTAACAGTTGTGAAACTTCATTATATCATGTGGACTTGGAGTTTTCTTTGCAATAAGAAATTCATTTTTTAATAGGTATTAGATTATTTATGCGCTCTATCAACTTCATTAAGAAGTATTAAAGAATAACTTGTGTAATTAAATTGTTGAACTTATTGATATAACACTTTTTATAATATCATCTTAATTGATTTTTCATGTCTCTAGGATTTGTAGTGATAACCCCCTTTTTTAATTTCTGAGTTATAATTGTTTTCCTCCTTTCCTTTTGAGCAGTGTTTCTGAGTTATCAATTTTTTAGCAGTCAAATAACTAACTTTACATTTTAATTTCATGTACTGTATGTTCTCCATTTTGTTACTTCTTTTATTTTTATTATTTTTTCTTACACATTCCTTAGCTTTCTTCTTCTTTTTTTGTTTTTTTAAGATCTAATTTATGATAGAGAGAGATAGCAAGAGAGGGAACACAAGCATGGAGAGGAGCTGGACAGGAAGGAGCAGGCTTCCCACTGAGCCTGGAGCAAGATATGCCGCTGGATCCCAGGAGCCTGGGGTCATGACCTGAGCTGAGCCAAACAGGCCATTAAATGACTGAGTCACCCAGGTGCCCCCATTTCTTAGTTTTCATTTGCAGTTATTTTTTCTAAGTTCTTGAGATAGAAGCTTAAATTCTTGATTTTTAGCTTTTCTTTTTGCTAATAACCTATTTAGTGTATAAATCTCCACCAAGCACTTTTTAAAAAAAAATCTACATCTCACAAGATTTTATCTGCAATATATTTATTTTATTTCCTTTCAAAATATAATTGTATTTCTGTTTTTAATTCTTATATTACATAATGATCATTTTAATGTGTACTGTTTATTTTCAATACTATTGAATTTGTCTAGTTAGCTATTTTCAATGGATTACTAGATGGTATCCAATTTGGGGAGAGAATATACTTTTTTTTTTTTAATCAAAATATGCCTTATGTGCCTTTAGATACTATAAACTCTGTTTGTGTTGGTTGCAGCTTTCTATAAATCTCAATTAGGTAAAGTTTGTTAATTCTGTTATCAGATTATTTATATCTCACATTATTGAAAGAGTGTGTTCAAGTCTCTCAATTTGATTGAAATTTGTCTAATTATCTTTTTAGTTCTATCAATACTTGTTTCATAATGGAAATTATGTTAACATGCATATAAATTTGTAATTGCTACATTTTCCTGTTGATTGACTTCTTTTATCATGTGTAATGTCTATCTACATCAAATCATCTTGCTTTGAAGACATCTTGTTTGATATCAGTATAGATATATCAGCTTTAGTGTACTTAGTTTTTCTTTCTATATCTTTTCTCATCATTTTTTCAGCCTGTGTCCTTATTTTAGGATATATCTCTTCTAAGAAACACACATTTCTTGGGTCTTTTCTGTTGTATTTTCCTAACATCCTTGGACTTTTTTGTAGAGTGTATAGTCCACTTAAATTTAGTGTAATACTGATTTATTTAGCAATATATATTATATACCTATATAAAAGGACATACTTGTATTCTAGTGTTACATGTATTTCTGTTTTTTCCCTTTTCTCTTTTAAAAATTAAGCAGATACTTGTATTATCCCATTATTTCCCCTTTACCCTATTTCTCCTTCAATTTGTACATTGATTTAATTTTCTTTTAGTGGTTATCCTAGAGATTACAACATGTATTCTTATCACATTATGGTCTAACACAAATTATTATTTTACCATTTTCTTGATGCCAATAGATCCTTAAAGCCCTGAAATTTCTTTTAACCTTAAACTGCCCTGTATTATGTTATTGTCATTTATTTTAGTTCTTTACATAAGCAAAATTTCAGAAGACATTACAATGACTGAATTGTATAAGTATTGATTTATATTTGCTCACATTTTTACCATTCTGGTATTAATTAGTATTCCTTTAATTTTCTCATTTCCCTTAGAGTCATTTTCCTTCTCTGATTTTATCTGTGTATCCCTCTGTCTGTCTGTCATGTACCTATCCATTTATGAATTCATGGCTATGGCTAGAACTTTATCTCAATCCTTGCCTAAAAATAATTTAAGTTTTATCCTATTTTTAAGAATATTGCCCATGAGTACAGAATTTTACTGTTCATGGTTAAATGGGTGTAGACTTCAGACTCATCTCATCCTCTGACTCTAGTATTTTTAGGAGACCTATTCATTGTGTCTTCTGATTTTCTTCACTTCTCTAGAACTCAGGTGTTAGTTTTATTACTGTACCTTCTAGGTTAACATTTCTAAAGCCACCACCCCCCCATTCCTATGGGCTATCTTATATTTCTTGTTTTAATTTCTTTTTTTTTTTTTTTAGCAGTTTTGCTATGATATACTTATGTGACTTTGTTTACTTTCTTTTTCTTCTTTCCCTTCCCACCTATTCTTTCTACCCTGTCCTTCCTTTCTTTCTTTCCTGTCTGTATGTTTTTCATGTTTTGTTTTGATGAGGTCTTAAGTATGTAGATTGATGTCTTTTAGCAGTTTTAGAAAATGTCCAGCCATTCTCTCTTCAGATATTTCTTTTACCTTATTTTGTTTGTATCTCCCTTATTAGACTTGAGTTAAGTTTAGACTAAATTTGAATTTTTGCTCAGATATTCCTTGTACTATGTTCTGTTTCAACCAACCTTTTTAATCTTGGTACTTCAATTTGTATATTTTCTATTGATCTATATTTGAGTGTAATAATCTTGTTCTGTTCCATCCAATCTGTAATTTAACCCTAAGATTGAATTCTTTAATATCAGATTTTGCAAAGTTTAATTACAGAATGTCTTGATTGTTTTACATATTCTAGTCCTTTAGAGATGTTCTCCATCTTTTCCTCCATTTGTCCATTTAAAAATTTTTTCTTTGACATATTAATTACAGTTATTTTCTGTTAAGTCCAATATATGGAAAAACTGCAGATATCCATCTATTACCTACTGTTTCTTTTAATTACCAGCCATATATTATTGCCATGTTTCCTGTCTAGTAATTGTTGGGTTTTTGATGGATAATGTGTCAAGTAGTTATTTTTCACACGCAAAAAAGATTTTCCTCCAGCTGATAAGGGATTGATCATTCTAATCCAATTAGAATTTAAACTTGATAGGGACTTAGCTGAATTATGATTCAGTCTCCCTTTGCTCAACCCCTGTCTAGGACATAATTCTCCAGGTTCTGTGATTGCATATTGGCTCTTCATTTTCTCATCCCTGAAATACTATATTTCAGACTTTGTCCTTCAGATGTTTCACCCCATTCCCCAACATCCTGCCACATGTACTTAAAAACATGTCAATTGTTTGAAAAATGATACTGGTGATGGATTTGATGTATGTCTTTGCTTTGTATCCTTTACAAGAGTACAGGATAATTTCCTTTGCCGTCTAGTTTTTTTTTTTTTTTTTTTTTTTTCTGGCACTCTAGCCTCTGATAGAGGTCTACATTTGGAAAATATCTAACAGGAAAAGCATCCTCTGCATTTGCTTTCTTGTAAGTTTGTAGTTCGCCCACCAACAGTTTATAAGGGGTAAAATTCTGCTCGTTATTTTTTCACCCAAAAGATTATTTCTTTAAAAAAAAAAAAAAAAAAGCCTGATCTTGAAATCATGCACAAAATTGGAAAATAAAAAAATAAAATAAAATAAAATAAAAAACCAAACACCAAAATGGCAGGAGATTTTCATCTTATTTCAGAAAGCCCCTTCTGTCTATAATGTTTGAACTCATCAATTCTTAATTCTTTTGAAAGCTTTTAGGTGTCTTTAAAAATATGTTGAAAATTGTATCCAACCTCTTCTAGTTGTTGAAGCCTGAGCTTTAGTCTACTAATATTATTTTAGAAATAATATTTTTCTCAAAAGTAAAATATTTAGAAATATTTAATATATAAAATATATAAAATATTTAGAAATAATATTTTCCTCAAAAGTAAAATCTTTTTCTTGGCTTCAGTGTTAGGCAAAATTCTTAATTTTTTATAGTGGAAGTAATGAAAAATCTAATGTTTGTTAGTGTCATATTCTATGTCATAGTCTATAAGATACAGTCTTTCAAAATGTCTTTTTTTTTTTTTTTTTTTTACTATCTGATAAAAGGTTGAAGGTTTTTTTTTTAATTTTTTATTTTTTATAAACATGTATTTTTATCCCCAGGGGTACAGGTCTGTGAATCACCAGGTTTACACACTTCACAGCACTCACCATAGCACATACCCTCCCCAATGTCCATAACCCCACCCCCACTTCTTCTAACCCCCCTCCCCCCAGCAACCCTCAGTTTGTTTTGTAAGATTAAGAGTCACTTATGGTTTGTCTCCCTCCCAATTCCATCTTGTTTCATTGATTCTTCTCCTACCCACTTAAGCCCCCATGTTGCATCACCACTTCCTCATATCAGGGAGATCATATGATAGTTGTCTTTCTCCACTTGACTTATTTCACTAAGCACATCTAGTTCCATCCATATCATCGCAAATGGCAAGATTTCATTTCTTTTGATGGCTGCATAGTATTCCATTGTGTATATATACCACATCTTCTTGATCCATTCATCTGTTGATGGACATCCAGGTTCTTTCCATAGTTTAGCTATTGTGGACGTTGCTGCTATAAACATTTGGGTGCACGTGCCCCTTTGGATCACTACGTTTGTATCTTTAGGGTAAATACCCAGTAGTGCAATTGCTGGGTCATAGGGCAGTTCTATTTTCAACACAAAATGTCTTTTTTTTTTTAAAGAGACAGGTTATACAGAAAAGAACAAAATAAAGTTTTGCAAAAATACACAAAATATATTTGTGTATTTATGGACATTCACAATTAAAATTTAATTTACAATTAAATTAAAATTTCTGAACTTTGATAAATTTATAATAAGGTTGGTCATGTGTTTTCACTCTAGGAGATTGCTCTTTTTGCATATACCACAATTGTATTAGACTAATTTAAGTTTTCTATTAATTTTTCTATTTGTCACATTCTGTCGTAACTATTATGTCTATACAACTCTTGTCATGAATCTGTGGAATTGAATCACCACAAATCTTTCTTTTTTTTTTTCCTACCTCAAAGGATAGGTACTTTATTCTTCCAAATTTTTATTTAAATTCTAGTTAGTTAACATAGTGTAATTCTAGTTTCAAGAGTAGAATTCAGTGATTCATCGCTTAACTTACCACACACAGTGTTCAAATAACAAGTGCTCTCCTTAATACCCATCATCCATTTAGTCCATCCCCCATCTATATCCCTCCACCAACCCTCAGTTTGTTCTCTATCATTGAGTGTTTTATGGTTTGCTTACCCCCCTCTCTTTTTTTCCCTTTCCATATGTTCATCTCTTTTATTTTCTAAATTCTATGTATGAGTGAAATCATATAGTTTTGTCTTTCTCTGACTGACTTATTTTGCTTAGCATATTTTACTCTAGCTCTATCTACTTCACTGCAAATGGCAAGATTTCTTTTTTTTTTTAATGGATTAGTGACATTAATGTATATATTTCACATCTTCATTCATTGTCCATTCATCAGTCAGTGGACATTTGGGCTCTTTCCATAGTTTGCCTATTAAAAATGCTGCTGTAAACATCAGGGTTCATGCATCCCTTTAAATCTTTATTTTTATATCCTTTGGGTAAATGCCTAGTAGTATAATTGCTAGATGATAGAGTAGTTCTGTTTTTAACTTTTTTAGGAACCTGCATGCAGCTCTTGAGAGTGACTGTACTAGTTTGCATTACTACCAAATGTGTAAGAGGGTTCTCCTTTCTCTGAGTCCTCACCAGCATCTGTTGTTTACTGCATTGTTAAGCCATTCTGACAGGTGTGAGGCAGTATCTCATCATGGTTTTGATATGTATTTCCCTGATAATGAGAGATGTTGAGCATCTTTTCATGTGTCTATTTACCATCTGGATGTCTTCTTTGGAGAAATGACTATTCAAATCTTCTGCCCATTTTTTAAATTGGATTGTTTGTTGGACGTTCAGTTTTATAAGTTCTTTGTGTATTTTGGATACTAACCCTTTATCAGATATGTCATTTTCAAATGTCTTCTCCCATCCATAGGTTGCCTTTTAGTTTTGTTGATTGTTTCCTTCACTGTGCAGAATCTTTTTATGATGTTGAAATCCTAATAATTCATTTTTGCTTTTGTTTCCCTTACCTCTGATCATGTGTCTAGTAAAAAGTTACTATGGCCCAGATCAAAGAGGTTGCTACCTGTGTTCTCTAGTATTTAATGGCTTCCTATCTCACATTTAGGTCTTTCATTTATTTTGTATTTATTTTTGTTTATGGTTTAAGAAAGTGACCACTTTCATTCTTTTGCAAGTTGTCTGGTTTTCCTACCACCATTTGTTGAAGAGATCATCTTTTTTTCCATTGGATAGTCTTTCCTTCTTTGTTGAAGATTAGTTGGCTGTATAGTTGTGGGTCTATTTTTGGGTTTTCTAATCTGTTCCTTTTATTTATATGTCTGTTTTTGTGCCGTACCATACTGTTTTGATGACTACAGCTGTGTAGTCTGTAATCATAATGCCTCCAGCTTTGCTTTTCTTTTTCAGGGTTGCTTTTGCTAGTCAGGGTCTTTTGTGGTTCTATACAAATTTTAGGGTTGTTCTAGCTCTGTGACAAATGCTGGTGGTATTTTGATAGAAATTGTATTAAATGCGTAGGTTACTTTGGGTAAGATAGACATTTTAACAGTGTTTGTTTTTCCAATCCATGAGCATGGAATGTTTTTTCCATTTGTTTGTGTCTTCTTCTTCTATTGTTCTATTGTTTTCTATAGTTTTTAGAGTACAGACCTTTTACCTCTTTGGTTACATTTATTCCTAGATATCTTATGGGTTTTGTTGCACTTGTAAATGGGACTGATTCCTTGATTTCTTTTTCTGTTGCTTTATTATTGGCATATAGAAATGCAACAGATTTCTCTATATTGGTTTTATGTCCTCTACTTCACCAAATTCATGTATTAGTTCTAGCAATTACCATACATTTTTATAAGTAACAGCGAAGACCTACAGTCTGCCAAAATGGTAACTGGATTTTGGGGTTTTGTTTAGTAATTAAAACTTAAGTAGAGATACCAAAAAAAAAAAAAAAAGTTAGTGTTTCATTTTTACATTTGGGTGTGAAGATTTCTCTTAATGCCATGTTAATGTTGTTTCTAAACCCTCTAATAAGCATCATCATTTTATTGGAGAAACTAATGAAAAATTAGTTAAACATTTTTATATTTGTGTTTTAATAGAGTGTGTTTTACTGATACATTTAATCTATTTATAACAGATATAATATTTATATTGCAATGCTGTGCTTTATATTAAGGATTATGGTCTTTGGGAAAACCTCTCATCTTTCTGTTATTTTTATAGCAATTAAAATGTATGTTTTAAAATGTATTTGAAATGTATAAATTAAATAACAGAAAAGAATTATGGGAGAAATTAGGAGACTCAAGAAACTTTTATTAGGGCATAAGTTCTATCCTTTTTTGAGTATATGGTTAATCAACATAGTGTAAATGATGACATTTAATCTTTATAACAATTAAGTGTGGTAAGAATAATCATTATAATTATTTTAAACATGAATAAAATAAGGCCTAACAAGGTTAAATAATGATTTCAAGATTTTATAGCTATAAAATAAGTGAGGTATATTTGTTGAATCCTTTGAAATTATTTTCAAAATATGGGTTAGTTTCTTTTTTTATCTCTTTCACTGTGGATCAGTAAACTGAAGTCTCCAACTATAAGATTATATTATTCTTAATAACTGATGATGCATTTCACAGAATAATTTTCAACAATACAGATTGAGCTGGTTTTCTCTTTGTAAGCAGGTGGGAAAAAAAAAACAGAAAAATGTGAAAAAATGATTAATTGAAATTCTAAGCCTTTTTTAGGAGTCTGGAAATGTGGGCTGGACCCAGAAACCATATACCACTTTGATTTGTTTTACAAGGATGATTAAAAAGTATCAGGCAATGTTAGAAATCTAACTTGGCAGTCAAAGCACAATTTATATGTAGCTAACTATATAAATAAATTTTATGCTAGTTTATAAGAGAAATCATACATACACATTGTTTCTCTATTCTCTTCCTAAACTACAAAGTAAGTGAGCATTATTTTACCTACTTTATAGATGGAGTCACAATTGAAACTTGAGAAACTATAAGTTAACTACTTTGTGAGAAATTATTAGGAACATTTCACTGAGTAAGTCCCAACATAACCACAACTTGGTTATAAGAAACAGAAAAATTGAAGGATTAAAAGTAGTCTAATAAAAGGAGGAGAGAAAGCAGCAAGTTGCTATATCTACCTGATAAAGCTTTGTATCCTATCTTTTTTTATCACCCTGGCAGGAGGGAGGGCTTCTTCCATGAATTATATATATTAGTATCACACCTGAAACTTCATTTAACATAACCAGTGTTTTTTATTTATCTTGTGAAGGGAAAGCTCAGAGGTAGATGAAAGGACAGAGATCCCTCTCCACTCATTCTTTCATGACCCAACAAAATTAGTATTCATTACTGTCTGGAAGCAGGTTCATCTCGTGAACATAAATACATACATGTACACACAGACACACCTAATATTATTTATGTGTCTATTTATGTACTAAACATTATATGTATATACACACATTTAATATTATATAAACAACCAAATTTTAAAATACATATGCATACTTAACATTTGATATAAATGTACATACACACATATGGATTAACAAAAAGCAAATATAAAAATACAAACATACATACATACATATATACATGTAAAAAAGATGTCCAAGTGCCATCCTGAAGCAGAAAGTGAAGTTCAGAGGTAGAGGGATAGATCTGGAGAATCACTATTTTATAAAGGATTGCCAGGTAATCCTTATAATCAGACATGTTTAGGAACAGCAGCTCATATTTCACAATGCAGTAAATAATGCACAATAATACTCTGAGTATATAGATCAGTTGGTATCAGTCTATTACTTTCTCCTAGCTTTTATTTCAGAACCAGCTATCTCTAATTCCTCTCTCTGTGCACCTCTATTCCTCTTTCTCTGTCTCTCTCTTCAAGTACTTCTCTTCCTACTGCCAATTTCTGGCCTTTTTGTGAGTGTTTGCCACTCCTGGGGTAATGTCTTATAGTTTCTCTTTTTGTATAAAATGATACTTTTCCACTGGACTTAATGATATTCATAAACTGTTTTTAATTTTTTCTAACCAGACTACACAGATGTAATAGCCAACAGAAGCTTATTCTAAAAATCAAGTGTGAATCTCATGTTAACGCATATATAGTTTTTGGAGCATTGTACACCTTTTCCTTTCTTCTTTCCTCAGATTTATTTTTCTGGGATGTTATCCCTCCTGATTCTCCTTATATCCATAGAACTCATTTACAGGCTTATGAACTTAGTGAACTTCCAAGTTAGTTATTTCTTTTGAGAGAGGTGGAGAGAGATAGAGACAGAGAGAGAAATGCATTGGCTAAGCAGGCATCTCTCTTATTCTTTAAATTTAGAGTGAATTATATTGTTGCAGAGGCAGTAGGAATACTTTCTCTTGGTGCTGCGTATATATTATTTGATCTGGTAATAAATGTAAAATATAGTCTTACATAAACATACATATAAGTTAACAGTTGAAGGTGGCAAATGAATTATAGAATACAAAACTAGTCCCTAGTAGCCTGACTGTTCTGTGTGTATGAAATTGTATACTATGTGAACAGAGCTTCTTTAAAAGACTTTTCCTGAATTATATTTCTAACAGTGTAAGGAACCAGGACCTTGAAGTAAACCTTTTCATTTTTGAAAGTGCATTTACTACTTTAAGATTCTGTCTGGAATCCTCTGTGCATTTATACGCTGCTTCCTACTTCTTGCCCTGTGTACCTGAGTTCTGACACAGTGGAACATAAGAAACCAGCTTATCCTCCAAAGCTCATTTCTGACTGCTGATAGGGTACAGGTCAGTGCTAGTGTAGACTGCTATATCTTATTTCTTTGTTACCTGTGAGCTGTGTGTTGAAACTCAAGTGAAGTGCAATATTTTAAATCAATCAATCAACGAATGTTGATTGATCACTCATGATATGTTAGGAAAAGAAGGATATTAAAGTTGTATTAAGCAAGACCCATACCCACAGGGAACTTAAAATTTAGTTAGCTGGAATTTTTTTTTTTAATGTGAAGAATTACATACCAATAACACCATAGATAGTGTTAAAATGCAAGCTGAAGTTTAGGAGATAGTAGTTGCAAGATATATAGTAGAAAAAATATTGGTAAAATATTCGTAACCAGAATATTTGACTATTGCCTACCTATCAGTGAAAAGATAAACAATTCACATGCAAATGATATAAACAAATAATTCAGCTTGCAGGCAGTAGTTTGCTGATTCCTGAGGTAGAAGGCTATTGTTATAATACTGATAGCACTGATTATGATGACAACAGTGATAGTTATGAAATAGGACTGCATGTATACTTTGCAATCAGTCAACAGGTTTTGCTCTAAGTTTGTTGTGGTTTGGAAGAAAAAAAATGTGTCAGAGATGATTTCAAGATTTGATCTGAGCAACTCAAGGTGAATATTGCCATTTTACCAACCTACAAAAGATAAAAGGGAATCAGATGTGAAAAAGTCAATTAGAAATTCAGATTGGGACATGTTAAGCTATCTGAAATCCAGATGGGAAATGACTAGGAAGTAATTGACAAAACAAATCTGGAGCTCATGATCTTTGGGATGGAGATAAACTTTTAGAAGTTATCAGTGTAGAGATAGTATCAAAGTCATGGGACTTGATCATATTACCAAGAAATAAGCATAAAGTGGTTTTAATAATGGGCCATGGACTAAAAGCAATAATGGCACATGCAAATGGTGGGATATAGTGAAAAGGTATTAGAAGAAAAGGTTCTGGTTCCTAGCATAAAAGAAAGGTTGTTGCACTTGGCTTCTAGAGAACAAGCTGGAAAAACCAGAGATAGTCAGAAGATAATTATTGCCATTGAGATTATGGAGAAGTTTTAGTTGCTGATAATAGAAGAACTTATCATCTTAACCCTGGGAGTATACAACCGAGGTAGAGCTAGATCAAGATAATCTGAGTAGAGAAGGTTAAGAAACTCAGAGGCTATATTTGAAGAACTTTTTATGTGTTTATTAAAATTATGAAGAATATTGACATGAGAAATATGGAAGCTATAATGGAGCTAAATCAATAAATGAAAAGAAATACTGAGTCTCTAGATAATTACAAAAAGAAAGAATAAAGATGGATGAAGATATTTACACGAGTCAAAATATTTTTTTTCAATTTTTATTTGTAAATGGAATAGGGAGAGAAAATGATCTGGAAGTAGCAATGAGAAATACTGACCACACTTCCAGAGTTGGTAATTTGAAAGCTATGGGACAAAAAACATATCACCTGAGAGAACTGCAAGGAAACCACTGTGGTTAGAAAGCTATCAGGTTTCAAGTAAAACAGGAAGGAGAAGGGAATGCTCAGAGAAGATACTAAGACTAACAGAGACTGAAATCCCTGTTTCAGGAACAATGGAAGATTCTTGGGAGTTGGGATAAAGTAGGAGATGGAGTAATCATAAGGGTGCATGGAAACTTATAAGAATGGGATTCTAGGTGATGAGAGATGGCAGTCATTGCCAGAAATGCCAAGCCAGGGCATCTCCTTTTTCTTCTATGGATGGAGATGCAGACCCTACAGGAGGGGCAGTGTTAACCAGAGGCAGGGGGATTTATGTTTTACAAAACAATGAAATAGGAGTAGAATTAAAGAAAGAAAGAAAAGGACAGACAGGCAAGCATTCTCAGTACAATAATTAATATTAATTTGAGAGGAATGAGGTGTTGGGTTTCTCCCCTTTTTGATAGAAAGTAGCCATGTTTAAACTTTGAAAATATATGGTAAAATATAAATGCTAAAAAATTAGGGTAGCCATTTATATAGATAGAAATGAAATTTATGAAAATGAAATGTATGTCTTATATAGATGGAAATGAAATTTATAGCTTCTGATATAATACGGAGTAGAGAGATAAAAGAGAAGGAGAGGATAAAAAATAGCAAATCAACAGAAGACAAATACAAAAGAAAACAGGAGTAAGGTAGACTTTGATATATCAGCAATTATAATAATTACAAATGAATTAAATTCATCTATAAAATCTGAAGTATATAAGACTGATTTTAAAATTAAAACTAAATTTAATATGTGCCTAAAAAAACATTTGAAACATTAGGACAGGGCGCCTGGGTGGCTCAGTGGGTTAAGCCGCTGCCTTCGGCTCGGGTCATGATCTCGGAGTCCTGGGATCGAGTCCCGCATCGGGCTCTCTGCTCGGCGGGGAGCCTGCTTCCCTCTCTCTCTCTCTGCCTGCCTCTCCATCTACTTGTGATTTCTCTCTGTCAAATAAATAAATAAAATCTTTAAAAAAAAAAATAAAACATTAGGACACATTGAATGTGTAGATTGTTCTGGGTTGAATCGACATTTTAAACAATATTTTTTCTTCCATCCATGAACATGGGATGTTTTTCCATTTCTTTGTGTCTTCCTCATTTCTTTCTTAAGTGTTCTGTAGTTTTTAGAGTACAGATCCTAGAGTACAGATCTGTAGTTTTTAGAGTACAAACCTAACCATTTGGTTAGGTTTAGTCCTGGTATCTTATGGATTTTGATACAATTATAAATGGGATCAGTTCCTTAATTTCTCTTTCTTCTGTCTCATTTGTTAGTGTATATATTTCTACCCATTGATTTTATGTCCTGCCACATTGCTGAATTCCTGTATGAATTCTAGAAATTTTGGGGTGGAGTCATTCGGGATTTCCACATAAAGTATCATGTCATCTGCAAAGAGTGTGAGATTCATTTATTATTTGCCAATTTGAATGCATTTTATCTCTTTTTATTGTCTGATTGCTGAGGCTAGGACTTGTAGTGCTATGTTCAACAACAGTATTGAGAATGGGCATCCCTGTTGTGTTCCTCATCTTATGGAAAATCTCTGTTTTTCGCCATTGAGAATGATATTTGCTGTAGGGTTTCTATAGGTGACTTTTATGATATTGAGTTATGTTCCCTCTATCCCTACACTGTGGAGAGTCCTAATCAGAAAGGATGCTATATTTGCTCAAATGCTTTTTCTGCATCTTTTGAGAGGTTCATATAGTTCTTGTCTTTTTGTTATTAATGTGGATATTGTACTTTGCCAAATGCTTTTTCTGCATCAGTTGAGAGGATCACATGGTTCTTGTGCTTTCTTTTATTAAAGTGATGTATCACGTTGATTGAGTTGCAAATATTGAACCACTCTTGCAGCCCAGGAATAATCCCACTTGGTTGTGGTGAATAATCCTTTTAATGTACTGTTGGATCTTATTGGCTAGTATCTTTGTGTTTTGGCATCCATGTTCATCAGGGAAATTGGTCTGTAATTCTTCTTTTTTGATGGGGTATTTGTCTGGTTTGGGGACCAAAGATACAAATATAGTGATCCAAAGGGGCACCTTTACCCCAGTATTTATAGCAGCAGTTTCCGCAATAGCCAAACTGTGGAAAGAGCTAATATGTCCATTGGCAGTTGAATGGATAAAGAAGATGTGGCATGTATTATATACAATGAATTGTTATTCAGTCATCAGAAAGAATGAATACTTACCATTTACATCGACATGGATGGAACTGAAGGGTATTAAGCTGAGCGAAATAAGTCAATCAGAGAAAAACAATTACCATACAGTTTCACACATATATGGAATATAAGAAACCACAAAAAGGCTCTTAGGGTAAGGAAGGGAAAACTGAAGGGGAGTAATCAGAGGGAGGAAAACCATGAGAGATTCTTAACTACAGGAAACAAGCTGAGATTTGCTGGAGGGGAGGTAGGTGAGGGGGTGGGGTAATTGGGTGATGGGGATGAAGGAGGGCATGTAATGTGATGAGCACTGGGTGTTATATGCAACTGATAAATTATTGAACACTACATCCTAAACTAATGAATACTATATGTTGGCTAATTGAATTTTAATAAAAAAAATTTAAAAAATTAAAACAGGAAAAATGAATATAAAATGTGAAATATACATGAGAAAAATACTAAACAAGTTATTAACACCTTTCAAAATATGATTTTAGCAAACGGATGTATAGAAAACATAAAAGTAAAAGAAAATTTATAAGAAAGTTATTTAAATAGTAAACTTGTAGGCACCTAATAATGCATCTTTGAAATACAGAAAACAAAACAAGAAGACAAAATTACAAGAACATGTTACCATAGTACAAAAGGTTAATACAAAAGTTTTAGATGATATGGGTGATAAAATTGTCTACAGTATAGAATATATGGACTATAATATGATGTAGTATTAAGTAGATTCCTGTGAGCAATGAAAAGAAAGTGTTCTTTTTTTTCCCCCCAAGCATTCATGGAACATTGGCAAAGATTGAGTATCATAAAAGTCACAAAAAATACCTTACCAATTTTTATTAAGCTTTAATTATCAAGTCATGTACAGTGAATAAAATTAGAGATCATGAAGAAAATATGACTTAAAATAAAATATCTAGATACTAAAATTCACTCCTACATAGTTCAAATTAACAATAATATTTTATTTCTTTTCTTTATTTTTTAAAATATCTGTTTCTTTATTTGAGAGAGAGAAAGAGGTAGAGGAGGAGGTTAGGGAGAAAGAGTCTTAAGCAGATTCTCTATAGAGTATGGAGCCCAATGTGGGGATTGATCTCAGGACCCTGAGATTAGGACCTGAGCTGAAATCAAGAGTCTGATGCTTAGCCAACTACACCACCTAGGCGCCCCTAATATTATATTTCTTTTAAACTATAAAAGTCTTAAAGCAATTATAACACAATTTTTGGTAATAGGTATATTTGCACTTTTATTAGTTTAAGTTTTGTATATTTTATTTCAACTATTTTTTTAAAAAGGCAACAACCTGCTGGGCTTAGGGTTTCTTTCTTGTTCTTTCTCCAGCTCCTTTAGGTGTAGGGTTAGGTTGTGTACCTGAGACCTTTCTTGTTTCTTGAGAAAGGCTTATACCGCTATATATTTTCCTCTCAGGACTGTCTTTGTCGTGTCCCACAGATTTTGAACCATTGTATTTTCATTATCATTTGTTTCCATGATTTTTTTCAATTCTTCTTTAATTTCCCGGTTGACCCATTCATTCTTCAGAAGGATGCTGTTTAGTCTCCATGTATTTGGGTTCTTTCCAAACTTCCTTTTGTGGTTGAGTTCTAGCTTTAGAGCATTGTGGTCTGAAAATATGCAGGGAATGATCCCAATCTTTTGATACCGGTTGAGTCCTGATTTAGGACCGAGGATGTGATCTATTCTGGAGAATGTTCCATGTGCACTAGAGAAGAATGTGTATTCTGTTGCTTTGTGATGAAATGTTCTGAATATATCTGTGATGTCCATCTGGTCCAGTGTGTCGTTTAAGGCCTTTATTTCCTTGGTGATCTTTTGCTTGGATGATCTGTCCATTTCAGTGAGGGGAGTGTTAAAGTCCCCTACTATTATTGTATTATTGTTGATGTGTTTCTTTGATTTTGTTATTAATTGGTTTATATAGTTGGCTGCTCCCACGTTGGGGGCATAGATATTTAAAATTGTTAAATCTTCTTGTTGGACAGACCCTTTGAGTATGATATAGTGTCCTTCCTCATCTCTTATTATAGTCTTTGGCTTAAAATCTAATTGATCTGATATAAGGATTGCCATTCCTGCTTTCTTCTGATGTCCATTAGCATGGTAAATTCTTTTCCACCCCCTCACTTTAAATCTGGAAGTGTCTTCGGGCTTAAAATGAGTTTCTTGGAGGCAACATATAGATGGGTTTTGTTTTTTTATCCATTCTGATACCCTGTGTCTTTTGACAGGGGCATTTAGCCCATTAACATTCAGGGTAACTATTGAGAGATACGAATTTAGTGCCATGGACAGATGAATGGATCAAGAAGATGTGGTATATATACACAATGGAATACTATGCAGCCATCAAAAGAAATGAAATCTTGCCATTTGCGACAACATGGATGGAACTAGAGCGTATCATGCTTAGCGAAATAAGTCAAGCAGAGAAAGACAACTATCATATGATCTCCCTGATATGAGGAAGTGGTGATGCAACATGGGGGCTTAAGTGGGTAGAAGAAGAATCAATGAAACAAGATGGAATTGGGAGGGAGACAAACCATAAGTGACTCTTAATCTCACAAAACAAACTGAGGGTTGCTGGGGGGAGGGGCGTTGAGAGAAGGGGGTGGGATTATGGACATTGGGGAGGGTATGTGCTTTGGTGAGTGCTGTGAAGTGTGTAAACCTGGTGATTCACAGACCTGTACCCCTGGGGATAAAAATATATATTTATAAAAAATAAAATATTAAAAAAAAAATAAAATAAAAAATAAAAAGGCAACAACCCTGACAATCAGAAGCATATTAGCTAATGTTGTAATTACATGATATTTCACTCATCAGACTGAAAAATTGATAAAATTCAATGTTATTTAGGATTGGCAAGGGTATAGAAAAAATGTACTTTCACACAATCCTGTACCAATGAGGAAAATAGATGCTACACAGAGCAACATGAATATAATCTAGTGAGTAAAATGCTCATTTCCTAATATTCAGCAATTCTGCTGTTCATATACCTTAAAGAACATTTTTTAGACATGCACATGGGCCATATTATAAAGCTAATCAAGTGTTGTCTACAAAGGTGAGAAACTGGAAACTTACTTATTCATCAATAGGAGATGAATGAATAAATAATGGTATATCTATACAATGTGTTACACTACACAGCAGCAGGTAGGAGTAAACTTTATCCCACTATTATACATATATATGTGTGTAGGTATATGTAAGTATATTATTTTCTACAACCTTTCTGAAAGAAAAAAATTGAAATAAATCATCAATCCAGTAGTGTAATTTTCACGTTTTATGTATCTCTTTTTCTTCATCTATTGAGAGGTTCATATAGTTCTTGTCTTTCCATATATATAATATTTAATTTATATTTATTAATATGAAAAATGTAAATACACACACACTTATGTGCATGGATACAGATGGATATTTGAATCAAAATTAAAAAAGAAAAATTGCATAGAAATTGTGAAAGGATTAGCTCTTGGAATAGCTAGAGGACATGGAATGGGATAGAAATGTTGACAAAGGGGGATTTTTAAATGTTTTGTTAATACTTAAATAATAATATACATACACTTATTCTTAATTATATATATGCATATACCAGTAGTAACTTTTAGAGAATATGTATGTGAGAAGAATAATAAAAGCAAACATGACAGAAAGAGTTAATTCTTGGGGCATACAATATGAGTGGCTTTTTTATGGTTTGTACTTTTCTGTATATTTTAGATATTTAAAAAAAAAACTAAATCCCAATGTATTTGATAAATAACAAATAAATCAACAGATTTTGTGGGACAAGAGATTATTTTCAAATAAATTGACAGTAAATTCTACTTTATTTCAGGAAAGGTAGAGATGCATGTAAGCTGTGGTGTTCTGAGACAGTTTCAATAATGAGAATGTGCTGTGGTTGGAATAATGTGTGGACACTTGCAGATGAAGAAAAGTCATTTCCAGAATACTGAATGGAATAATCTAAAGAGGAAATAGCTAGCTTCATATTCAGAGAGCAGTAAGTAGACTAATGAGATGAGCATCTAGCCATATACAGATTAAATGGAAAAATGGATTAGGCCAGAGATTGCTGGTAAGCAATACAGAAATATAAAAAACCATAGAAGACCAGAAATGTGCATAATCTGCTTTAGGGAGCGAATAAAAGCAGGATTATAGAACGGTGTTCTCAGAGAAGTTGGTGTTCTTGGTAGGGAATCAAGGTAAGGACTCACATGCAAGATAAAAGTAAAGAAAAGCCAAGACCTGGTTACTGAATGAGAATATTGGTTTAGTTAGAAGAGAATGAGGGGAGAATGTGCTTAATGTGGTATCTTTGATTTCTAGGTAGTGGTATTTGTGGTATCTTTGATTGCTAGGTAGATACTCTTGTTGGCTTCACCAGTGCCCAATTGCTAAACCTTTCTTCCTTGCCTTTCTTTTTTTTTTTTTTTTTTTTTTTAAGTGTGCCCATATGACACTGTTCTTCCACATGAGATGTAAGTAGAATTTGTTGGGGGGCTTCTGTTGAATATTTTGTTTTTCTGATAAAAAAGTTTTTTTTTTTCTTTTGGCTTATGTTACCCGTTTCTCCCTTCTTCCAGTGTCAACTCCGTATGTAATGGATATCACTCTAGCAGCTTTCTAGCAACCCTAAAGGCCAAAACCCTCATAGAAGTTCTTGTATGGACATCATTGTACAATCTAGGCTACAGCTATTTACTTTTTATTATGAGAGAAAAATTAGCCTTAGTTTATGTAGTGTATTATGATCAAGTTTTTTATACTTACAGCTGAAAGCATTCCTGATACATTTGTTATATAACCTAGAAAGTTATTTAAATGTTCAGAGTTTTAATTTCCTCATTACTTCATTTTATGTGTATTGAATGAGATAATAAATATTTTGTGCTTAGCTCAGTGCTTAATATAAATACTGCTTAATACGTGGTATTACTCATTGTAGTCACTATTAAAACAAGAATTGTTAAAAAGGGATTGGTGACAAGGCAGATTTGAGGTAGAGTGAGGAACATAATTCCTATATTGTTCTTGCTTAGGAATAGAGATAGTCCCAGATTTGCAGCTAGACTAAGCCTAGAGATATGAATTAATTGCATTAGTCATCAAGATTGGATGGATATAGAAATAGGCCTAGGATTAATTACTTATATAACATATATATATATGTGTGTGTGTGTGTGTGTGTGTGTGTGTGTGTGTGTGTTATATGATTTTATTTATTTATTTGACAGAGATCACAAATAGGCAGAGAGGCAGGCAGCGGGTAGGGGGGAAGCAGTCTCCCTGCTGAACAGAGAGCCTGATGCAGGGCTCAATCCCAGGATCCTAGGATCATGATCTGAGCCAAAGGCAGAGACTTTAACCCACTGAGCCACCCAGGTGCCCCTAAATATATTTTTGATATATAGTTAATATTCCCATACTGATGGTGCACATGTGCCCTGATAACGTGCTACACAGCATGGATTAATCTCACTTGGTCTAGATTGGCCCCAGATGTGTAACTATAGCTATTGACTTAGAACTATAGCTACTTATAATCAGTGCTGAGGAATCTATTAAGAAAAAATGATGTTCTGTAACCACAGGTTTCATATTTTTCCATGAGTTATTTTAGCCTGTCAGCATTGCTTAGTAATAATAATTGAGTTTATTATTTGCACTTGGTTTGGTGGAGCCTGGCCTATGACAGGGCAGTGGGGGTGCCAGGGTGGTTGGGGAGAAATATGGTTTCAATAGCTAAAGGAGGCCACGTAGTTAGAATATGTCCAAGTTACTAGTTCACTATAAGATACCTCTACTACAAGAGGAGGCTGGGGGGGCACCTGAGTGGCTCCATTGGTTAAGCATCTGCCCTCAGCTTGGGTCATGATGTGGGGGTCCTTGGATACAGTCCTGAGGTGGGTTGCCTGTTCAGGAGGAAGTCTGCTTCTCCCTTTTCCTCTGCTTCTCACCCCTGCTTATGTGCACTCTGTCTGTCACTCTGTCTCTCTCAAATAAATATAGAATCTTTAAGAAAACAAAGGATAAGAGGTTGGGGTTTCTGATAGTGAGATATGGGGTAGCAATTAGAGATCTGCACACAGTATATACCATGCAACTCGAGCAGTGGAAGGAGAACAAAGAAGCCTGAATTGGTGTCTCCAGACAATTTAATTCTTCTGCTTCTATATTCTTCTCCTGCTGTTGCTGTACTATATCTTTTACTAGTAAAAGGCTATTACAGGGGTATAAACCATTTGGTCCAGTGAGCCCTTTTAATAAACATTAATATCATTAATAGATAATTAATGTGTATGCTTATGGCTAAGTGCTATCATATTAAGAATTATATCATATTTATAGTTTAAATAATTATGGCACAAACAATGTAACAAAATAATCACTCATCAAATTCCACCACCAATATTTTTTAAAGGCTCTCTTCACATTTTTGACTCCTCCAGGACTAAAAACTACCTTGAATTTTTATGTTAATCAAATACTTACTTTCCTCTAGAGTTTTAGTACATTTGTATGTAACCCTAAACAAATATTATTTAGAATTTGTCTGGTTTTGAAGTATGATGAATGAAATCATAAAGTATGATTTATTTTCTGACTTGCTATTTTTCAGCTTCATGTCGTGTATTTGAGATTCATCCGTGTAGTTTTTTGCAGCTATTGTTTATCCTTTTTAATGTTTTATATTCCATTGTAGGAACCTACCATAATTTATCTATTCTCCCACTAACTGACATTTGGTTTACTTCCAATATTTTGTTATAAACAGTTGCCACAATTAATATTCTTGGCTATGACTCATGGTTGGACAGATGCAAGAGCTCCTCTAGGTAGATGCATAGGAGGGGGATTTCTGAGTTACAGGTTTTGCACATTTTCAACTTTATGAGTTCATGCCGTAACCCAAGGTTGTACCAATTTGGACTCTTGCTAGCATTTCAGTATGATTTTCCATAAGTGAGTAATTTGTGGGCAGTTAAGTACCCATAGATTCTTAAGGAAATAAGTAAGGTCTTTGTAGTGTAATATGTCTTGAATTAAATGTTGGGAATTTTTAGGGCAATATGTTTGAGTACTTTTAGATATTTGTTTAGATTCATATATTTGTATGCCACAGGAATCAGTGAATTTTCAAATTAATTTGGAATATTTTAGATTAAATATTGGGTATTTACACTTTAATGTTGTTTTTCTGCTTTTTTAAAATCAGAAAATCATGTATTTTTGTTTTATAAAGTTTAATAGAACATTGGAGACTGACAGAAACAAGTCAAGATATCTGCTTTATACAAACTTTATAGAAAGCTTTATTGTAATAACCATAATGAGTATATTTTTTTAGGGCAGCTGGAAGCTCTGCGTAAATGGGATTGTTTGATATGCAGTATTTTATGATTTAAAGCTTCATTTTTGTTTTATCAAGATTAGTACTCTAGAATCTGCCTGAATGCCATGTCTGAAAAGTTATGGTTTAATAAGAAATATCAGATATCGCAACAGGAAAATTAAAAGATTAAATCTGCTGGTTCCCAAATATAATCCTGGGAAAAATCATGTAAACCCTCTGCCCACCAGCTCCTTCACCTGTAAATGGCTGATATTTTGTTATTCTTAGCTAAGAGAAATTGTATAGAAGAAAGTACTTCATAAAGTCCAAAATTTCTACCTAAGATATTGTCAGGTGCCCAATTAGTTATTTTTATTATAAGTCATAGTTCCTTGGTACAAGCAACATAAGACCAGTTACATGGAATAGGAATTTACTAAAGAAGCTATGTAAAATCCCAAAGTATCACTAAGAGGGCAAAGGTACCAGCAGAAAGACCCCAAATCATGCAACAGTACTGGTTCAGCAGTGATGCTTCTTCCTCCCCTTTTGCATCTCAGTTGCCCACATGTGCATTTCTGATAAAAATGGGAACCAGACTGCATTTTGCTGCCAACACTGCCAACCTCTGCCCTGCTCTGGCCACTTCTGTGGTGCTCTCCCTTTCTTTGCACCCTAGCTGATGAATCAATTTCTAGGGTGATTTTGGTGATTGGCATATCAGGTGACTGCATCAAAGTCAAAAGGAAGAATAGAAAACAAAGCAGACTATCTGGAACAAGAGTTTCCGTTAAGGGGAGTCAGGTCGTGCTGGGTGACCACAAGTAATGAGTAACACCCATATTGTTTTCTTTAATTCCTTCAGAAATGTTGATAAAACAAAGGTGCAGAAACGTTATCTATCTAAATCACAAGAATTATTATGGGGCAGACTTATGAATTGAAACCGTATGTGCCTTGACTTCCAGAATACAACCATCAAACTATTCTAAATTGTTTCAATAAGAGGTGAGCCTGCTGTGCTTACTTCAGTGTTTTCTTCCCCTTAATACCTGGAGACCAAGGAATAAATTTGATCTCTTATAACATTACTAATGCCCTCGAATAGTTAATGATAAAGCTATTAACTTCAAACACACAACACAAAACAAAACATGGTGTTTTTCCTGGTTTGTGTGGGCAAAGGTTCTCTATGTTTTAAACCGTGCACTATGCTATAAATCCTATATTTTGTCATAAATCAAAAAGAGTGAAATGTGTGTTAAGAAATGAGTGTGCTGCTGAGACGCCGGAACAGATTCATCCATTTAAATAGCATGCAGATCTGTCTACATTTCATTGACCCCTTTCCAAATATAAAGTGCTGCATAAATTCTTAATGATAACAACTGTGACCTAAGTTACTGTTGTCTAATGGCTTTCAGTTTTAAATGTTGATGTAGTAAGTCCAGTTCATGAGAGACTAGTGCCTATACCATGGAAACCTCTATCACAATCAGCACTACTTTGCAGGCTAAGCAGAAAGGCCAAGTTTGAGTAAAGAGGCTAAATTCCCTTCTTTTTGTGGAACTTGCTACCAGCTTGGTGTTAGAATATTGAATATAGCCACTTTACACAAATTCATATTTAAGGATGAGGGAAAGCATGACAGAGGCAATTTGCATTGAGACGACAGTGTATGTATTAGAATGGGTTTATGGTAGAGTTGGGAGACCTAGCTATGTTTGAGTACCTGGGCTGTTGTAACCTTAGGCAGGTCCCTTAAACTTTGTCACCCTTAGTTACTTTATCTGTAACAGGGATGATAGTTTCTATTGCACAACTTGGTATATCTTTAAAAAAAAAAAAGGAAAAAAAAGAACGAGAAAGCATTGTGGTAAACTGCTATTCAGATGTAGATCATAGGTATTATTATTTTTAACTTATTGTTAAATTATTTGTCACACAGTTTGTGTGACTTAACCACCTACAGTGGTTTAAAAAAAAAATTAAGGAAAAGGAAAATAGTGAAACATGTATGGATTCAATCAATGCACCATTGTACTTTTTTTTCAGCTTTCTGAGGTATAATTGACAAACTTGTAAGACATTTATAGTGCACATTACGATGATTTGATATATGTATACATTTTGAAAAGATTCCTTCCATCTAATTAATCATGCCTCAACTCACACATTTACATATAGTTTTTGCGTTTGTTTGTTTTGGGTGGGAACAGTATTACTTTTTATTTGGGGGAAATGTTGTGAGTCTTCTTGACTTACTTGGTGGGGATTTATTGTTAACAGTGACAGGTAGGCTGCTCCCACTGAAGAGAGGTTGCTGCTCTTATTATTAAGCAGAGCTCCAGAACTGCTTTATGGTTTCAGCATTGCCTAAAATACAGCTCTTAAATTCACTGGCATATCCTAACAATTCTGTCTGAAATGATATCTGAAATCCATTCATTTTCTCTGTCTTGTCTGCATGCTTCCACTCTTTCTCACTTTTAATATATTCCTCACTCACCGCCCTTGAAGTCTTTAAAAAAAATAATTAAATCGTGTTTCTTCCTGACTTAAAAATATTTAATGGTTTCCCATTGCATTTAAAATGAAATCCAGACTCCACGTATGCAGAATCTGGTACCTGCCTCCTTCCGTATTTATATCTGATGTCACTCACCTCTCTCTGACTTCAACCACAAAGGCATTCTTTCCTATTTTCCATTTGACCAGCACTTTGCTGCCTCTGAGAGCTTTACTGATGCTTGCTCCTCTAGAATGCTCATCGTCCTTATTTTCCCAAAGTTAATACTTCCAACTTCAAGTCTCAAGATAAATGTCAGATCTTCAGAAAGGCATTTCCTGACTAGCTCCTTACTCCCACCCCTCATTTAAATTAAATTAATTTATTTGTTACTATGCTTTTGGTCTGGCTTCTTCATTAGAATGAGAGCTGCATGATGGCAGGGGCCATGTTTATCAAGATCACTAATGTTTCTCATGCCCTTAGCAAAAGGTCTGGCACCTAATTTATGCTCATTATATATCTATGGCTGATTGCAAGAATGGTTCCCTGACTGTCTAACAACTTATCAGGATGGATGACATATTAAAATTTGCTCCTTCCCCCTAAAAATGAAAAAAAACTATTTGTCAATTAAAATATCAGTATTATTCCCGAGAGTCTGCGTGCAAATTTGAATTTTTTTTAACAATGTGATTTCCCATTACAGTTTCATGAATTATTTAACATTTACCTTAAGTGATGTTGTTAAGTATCTGTTCTTAACAATTGAAAAATGCCTATCTTCAGAATCTTGAACAAAGAATCAATAGTATTTGGGAAGCAGCAGGTTTGAAGTAAATTGATATATTTTGGAGGTAGCTCACCCCCTAATTCACAGCCTAACATTCTCTCTGTCATATCTGAACCATTTAGTTTAGTCATATGGTATCCCATTGACAAGGGATTTATTATTTCCTGAGACTTTGCATTCCATTTTTGAACAGCTCTGGTTGCTAGAAACTTCTTCCGTTTATCTGAGCCAAAGTCTTTTACTCTCTCCCCTCTATTTCTTGCAGTTCTATAAATTTTTTAGCCATAGAAATTAGGCTGGTCTGTTTGATGCATGAATCCTTCAAATATTTGGAGATAGACATGTTGAATCCTCCTTATCTCTTTCTTCTAGCTAATCTTTATCTTTTCCTTATGCCATTAACCTCCAAATAAATACAGAAAATAAGTTTAAATAAAGTTTTTTCTGCATTTCTGTGAAGAATCATATTAAAGTGAATAATGACTTTCAGTGCATTTCTGGTCTAAATTTGTGATTATGATTAAATGGGAAACATGCATTGCACATAAATATTGATAACTTCAGTGTTTAGCTTTAAAATTATATTACTCTATTATTTGTTTGCTTTTACCAAGTTTCCATATATATATATATTTTTTTTTTGGTAAAGTTAGGTAGTTCTTTGAACTAGACTTAACAGAAAATTAAGTTATGCAAGTTTTTTTTTTAAAGATTTTATTCATTTATTTGACAGAGAGAGATCACAAGTAGGCAGAGTGGCAGACAGAGAGAGAGGAAGGGAAGCAGGCTCCCTGCTGAGCAGAGAGCCCAATGTGGGACTCGATCCCAGGACCCTGAGATCATGACCTGAGCCGAAGGCAGTGGCTTAACCCACTGAGCCACCCAGGCGCCCCAGTTATGCAAGTTTTTTAGATTTATAGATAATATCTATATAAACTATGAATGCAATTGTCTTTTTCTCATGAATAGCCAAACATAATTCACCTTTTTTTCCCTATGCCATCTTATATACGTATTTACTTGAGAAAAAAAACTTAAGGGGAAAATTTAACTGTCAAAATTCTAACCCTACAGTAACAAACTATCTCTTTGCTATTTGTTTTAATAATTTTAGCCAAGAATATCTAAGTATTAATTGTGAATTTATGATGACAAGAGAGTAAAAGAATTATCTAGAATGTATTTTTATAAGCAGTTTTATAATTTCACTAATTTTAATGTGTTATCTTTGCAAAATATTAACAACTGTGGAATCTAGTTTGGTAATAGCATTTTGTACATGTGTCTATCCTGATTTCATCTGTTATAAAAGATGATCATATAAAGAGAAACATAAACCTTCTATAAATAAAAATTAAAAAAACAGTGAGCTACATTTATGCTTGTTGAGAGTTTATAAAAAGTTTTTTTTCTCATTCATTATTACTGTCTTTCCAAAAATGGATTCTCTCTAAAAACTATCAAAAGTGAAAGAGCAGCTGACCAAAATCATGTGAATGAAACAAATTTGAGAAAAGTTAAAACTCTTTGTTATGAAACTTGAGTTCAGTCTTCTTTCTGGATTTTAGCCTAGAGGGGAGTTACTATAGAATTCATATCTGCATTACTATAAATGAACAAAGTCTATTACTTTGAAGAGAGTTTACTCTAGCATTCCTGACCCTATCTACTTTTCCAGCTCTTTTCTGAATCTTGCTGCAATAATTGGATTAGGAATGGACAAATGACCCAAACTGAGCCGATGGTATTTTTGCTTGTGTTTTCAAGAATGAAATTATTTTCTCCTTGGGCTAGCCAGGGCTGCAGGTGGCCATCAATACCACAACATGGGGGAGGATCTGCCTTAAAATCAAGCCTGAAAAGATGACAGATGGAAGAATTGAGTAACCTGATGACATTTGAACACTGTCTTAAAGCTCTTGAATTTACTAGAAAAAGAAACCAAACATTTGTTTCCATATTTGTATTAGTATATGATTGCTTTACCAGAAAAAGAAGGCAAACATTTCCATATTTGGATTAGTATATGATTGCTTTTTGTCACTTGTACTGAAATAGTCCTGACTTTTACACATAATATATGTTGTGTCTATTTTAACTCTTCAGATAAAATGAAATAGTAAAAAAACTAGAAAATTTCCTGCTGCATTTGTATCTCATTTTGGGGACCTTTACCATGGATGTATACATATAGTTATTTTATTTGCTTTAGTGTGTTATGGTATAGCTTTGTTTAAATGGTATACTAGAGTTTAGATATCATGTAGCTCTCTAAATGCTTACCTCAGTCATTTGTACAGAAAAAAATACTTGTTTTTAATTTATGTGACCAAATATCAGCTAATATCCTCTTGTGCTATGAGACTTCAATTACTTGGCTGGATGCCTCTGTTCAGTATCATGTGAAAATGCCATGTCTTCCCTAAGAATTTTGTCAATTCTTTTTAACCTATGTGCTCAAGGTCTCCATCCTTTCCATTAATCTTTTAGTCTCCCGTATGTCACTTTACATGACTCTTTTGTTTCATTTATGCCTGTTTAGACTTGTAACTCAGTCTTTTTAATTTCACTGAAACCTTTCACACAAGGCACATATGCATCACAAGCTTTTAATGGTGTGGAGGGACAAAGAGCGATTTGCACTGCAGCCAGTAATTTATTACTGGTTACCTGTTCCCAGTAGTTAGAAATATATGTCTTGCCCAGATTTTGCTCTTGCTCTTCCTTTTACTACTCTTTCTCCCCCTCTCCTCCCCTCCTTCCTTCCTTTCCCCTCTCGACACCCCTCCACTCCCCTCCCCTTCTATTTTCTCTCTCTCTGCCTCTCCTAATTCCTGTTCATTTTAAGGGTATTTTAGCTTCTCTTTTCCTCCTTGCCAGCACCGTTCCTAAAGTATTACCTTTTGTACTAAAATCACTATTAGGCTGTTTACCTAAATAACCTCCTTCTGAGCTCTCAAAGTGACTTTTTTTGCCCTCAAAGTAACGATTTTTTTGCTCTCTCAAGGTAATTCCCCATCCCCCACTACATTTTTTTAAAAGATTTTATTTATTTATTTGACAGAAAGAGAGATCACAAGTAGGCAGAGAGGCAGGCAGGGAGAGAGAGGGAAACGGGCTCCCTGCTGAGCAGAGAGCCTGACACAGGACTCCGGATCCCAGGACCCTGAGATCATGACCTGAGCCAAAGGTAGAGGCTTAACCCACTGAGCCACCCAGGCGCCCCCCACCCTGCTACCTTTTTTTTTTTTTAATGCTCAAATTATAAATGTGTAGCTTTTCTTTCATTCTCTACACACTCTTCTCTCATTCCTCATACCAAGGTATTTTAAGTGGTACAGGAGAGAAAGGTGATCTCTGCTAACTAATAAGGGAAGAGATGTAAGTTCCCCACCAGTGGCCACACAGATGGAATTTCACCCTGGGCAATCCACCTTGCATCTGGTGGTAAGAGGAACACAAGCCTAGTCAATATTTGAGTCATGCCCCAGTTCTCTCCTGAGCAAGGGCAGTAATTTAAAAATGCATTGATTAATATGTAAACAGAAAACTTATTTTGGGAAAGAGAGAAAGTTCAGCTGTGTGACAGAATGAAAGTCTTGCTCTATCTTTCTGGATCATTTATTGGAAAACCAGACTGCTTTCCAATAAAAATTTGGCCTGAATAAATAATATGGGAAATTAAGCAAATCTCTCAACTGGCTGATTCTCAGTGTTACCATTCCAGAACCAAAACTGAGTTCATTTTTGAAATGCAAAACAGAATGTTGCTTCACTGATGTTTCAGATGATCTCTGTAAATGTATACCAGCAGGATTGTTCTTGGGACGGGGGTGGGGGGAAGACCTGGATGAGGTAATAGCATTGTCAAAGATTTATAGCAACCTTATGTTGTCAAAGTTACTTCTATAAGACACTCTTCTTTCACCATGACCTGCACATAATGCCAGTATGTTTTCTTTAACAGTTTTGAAGGAACTCTAAGTGTCTGGAAGGTGTCTGAATTCCATGTAATTCCATGAATTACATGAATTCGTGCTAACAGTGACCTCCCTGAGGGTTATTCACACAGAATATTGCTCCTTTCCAATTGTTGTCTTTGAGCTGAGTTGGCTTTTTTTTTTTATTTAAAATTATATTTTTATTTCATTACCTTTAAAATCCCTTGTAAGTAGCCGCTGAACTATTTAATCCTTGTAGAATAATGATTAGAAAATTATTTGATAGTATGAGTCTGTAGGAATCTCTTTTATTTGACCACTGGAAAAATGAAAGGAATTGTTCCAGCCTTGAACAGCATCCCACGGTAATAATCATGTAAGAAGAAATTTCCTTCAAGTTTAAAACCAAACAGGTGGAAGCTGTCAGGACACACTGGCAAAGAATCTGAGAAGCTAATTCCAACTCAATCTTTTCTATTAATGCCCCTTTGCCCACAATCTAATTTCTGCCTGATCCACTGTTGTGTAAGATACTGAACACAGCTGTGGATCAATGAAGTCATTTACAGATCCACCTTGTGGGTAAGATAAATGATGGATTAATCTAAGCTCCCTGGGGCCTTTATTTTTGGAATATATTTTAATGGTGAGTGAAATCCCTTTCTGGAGCTTCCTCAAATTTTTGCCTTCTCTTTTTTGTTGTTATTGTGTTATTGTTACTGTTAATATTCTAACACTGCTTCTAGGTTAGGCCAGTTCTATAAGAGCTGTCTATGAGCATTGGTGTCTAGCCATGAGACTTTCCTACCATGAATATGATAGGCACAGACCATTATTACATGGATGCCAAATACTAAAATAATTTCACAGTAACTGATTTTTTTTTTTTTATTTTCAGAACTATGGGATACTTAACTCAATTCCAATACTTGATGTCAATAATCTTGATGCTAAAAATCAAGAGAGAAACAGGTAGAAAAATCTGAGGGAAAGTCAAATTTTTAACTAAAAATTTTAACTAATTTTTTCTAAGGAACCAAGCTTTGGAGTAGTTACAAGAAAGATGAAAGTAAAATAATGAAATAAGACTGCTAGATTAGTGTCCTCATTCCTTCCCCATCCTGGGATAATCTGAAAATTATTTTGGTGGTGATGGTGATGGCATTAGATTAAGGGTTTTATACATTTTTTATCATTCAATGCACTGCATAATTCTAGGAAATTAATAGAAGTAATGTCTCCAACTTACAGATAAGGATCTATGGCTAAGAAAAAGAACACCTCCAAAGTCCCACATCAATGTGGCATTTCTATTTTTAATGTTTTCAAAAATATTCATATTGTTTTCCCCAGTGGCTGTACCAATTTACATTCCCACCAACAGTGCATGATGGTTCCTTTTTTTTTTTTCAGTTTCTCAACAATAGTTGTTATTTCTTATATTTTTTTATTTCTGCCATCCTGAAAGGTGTAAGGTGATACCTCTTATGGTTTTCTGTGGAGAGCCATGCAGCAGAAGCTGGGAGTCACGTACTAGGCGAGGCTTGAGGAGAAGGGCAGGTGAATGTTTATGTGGGAGCGCTCCAGGGAACGCACAACCTGTACTGAAGTATCGGGACTAGTATAAGATTAACCAGGGACCATGGGAATGGCACAAAAACAGAGTGAACAATAAGTTTCGGGGGCTCACGTCAGTAGGCACGAGCTCCCCGCATGATCTGGATTGAAGTCATCTGTATCCCTTCTGATTGGATGTTATAGTAGTTGTGTTATGTGGTGATTGGTTGCTTTTCTATCCGCTGAGTTCTATAACTTGGGGCTATAATCGGTGTTCGGGATCCCGGGGCAGAAGATTGTCAATAAAGAAGTTTGCCACTCACCTCGTCTGCGGGTCGTTCTTGCGGGTCAAGAGCGACAGTTTTCGTTTACATTTCGTTTAAATTTTACATTTTCCGCTACTAGGTTTTACAAAGAAAATGAAAACATTAATTCAAAAGGATATATACACCCTCATATTTACTACAGCGTATTTATAATAACTAAGATTTGGAAGCAACCTCAGTGTCCATCAGTAAGTGAATGGATAAGGAAGATATGGCACACACACACAAACTACCCGTATATATGATGCAATATTACACAGTCATAAGAAGAATGAGATTGTTTGATTTGTGACAACGTGGTTGGACCTAGAGGGTATTATCCTAAGTAAAATAAGTCAGACTGAGAAATGTAAGTACCATAAAGATTTCACTCATACATGCTATCTCAAAAACAAAAGAAATGCATAAACAAACAAACAAACAAACAAATTCAGATCTGTAAATACAGAAAGCAAACTGGTGGTTATAAGAGGGGAAGGGACTGGGTGAAGTGGGTGAAGGAGAGTGGGGAGTACAGACTTCCAGTTATGGAATGAATAAGTCACAGGAGTAAAAGATACAGCATAGGGAATATGGTCAATGGTATTGTAATTGTACTGTATGGTGACATATGGTAGCTACATGTGTAGCGAGCATAGGATAATATAGAGGGATGTTGAATCACAATGTTGTATACCTGAAGCTAATGTAACATTGTGCATCAATTAAAAAACAATCCCACAGTAATAAAAAATTGAATTGCAGCTGGGTTGAATGTAGGAGATAACAACTGATGGAGAAGTACACTCAGAACACATGCTCCATCTATACTAAACAAAAGACCTTATGAAGTGTCTTTTCTCTCACTTTCTATATTTAAGAATATAGGAGATTGTTCATCCTTAGAGTTAGTTACAAGTATCTTGTTTTCTTCCATAGAGTCAGTTCCCCATCATCAAATGAAATTATCCCTTTCAGGTGACTTCTCTTTGAATATTTCAGATGACCAATTTCTTGGTGCTATTATATTTTGTGTATCTGGGTCTCTAAATAATCTTAGAAGACATATTATGTGATGTCTGTCTAGGTTGATAAGAACTGAGTCTAATAGAATGGGACTATCTCATAATATGGGAATGAGTAAAGGAGAGATTCCTATAAGTTGTATATGATCTCTGAAGGAATGACCAAAACTACATCTTTATGATCTAGGATGAATTGTGCTAGCAGTGGATATCTTTGTAAATGCTAATATCTGAGGAAATCTTCTGGTTGTGTTTTTCATTGTTTTATAGGAGATCATTTTGCCAGAACAATCTTCAAGAAAAGCACCTCTTCTTCCCACAAACCTATCTTTAGAAAATTCTTACTCACTATTACATGATATTTATACCTTTGAAACAATTTACTTTTACTGTATTTTTTAAAAAGATTATTTAGTAAAGGAATGGATTCTCTAATTTCCTTTTCTACATTTTCATTGTTAGTGTATAAGAAAGCAACTGATTTCTGTACATTGATTTTGTATCCTCCACATTACTGAATTGCTGTATGAGTTCTAGTAGTTTGAGGGTGGAGTCTCTTGGATTTTTGATATAAAGTATCATGTCAACTGTGAAGAGAGAGAGTTGACTTCATTTTTGCCATTTGAATACCTTTTATTTCTTTTTGTTTTCTGGTTGCTGTTACTAGGACTTCTAGTACTATGTTGAGTAACAGTGGCAAGAATGGACACACTGTTCTGTTCCTGAAAGAAACTGAAGAAGACACAAAAAGATAGAAGAGCATTCCATGCTCATGGATTCAAAGAATAAACATTATTAAAATTTCTATACTGCCTAGAGCCATCTGTACTTTAAATGCCATCCCAATCAAAATTCCACTGACATTTTTCAAAGACCTGGAGCAAACAATCCTAAAATTTGTATGGAACAAGAAGGGACCCCAAATTGCTAAGGAAATGTTGAAAAAGAAAAACAAAACTGGGGGCATCAAATTCCCTGATTTCAAGCTTTACTACAAAGTTGTGATTCCCAAGATGGCATGGTATTGGCCCAAAAACAGACACATAGACCAGTGAAACAGAGTAGAGAGCCCAGATATGGACCCTCAACTCTATGGTCAAATAATCTTTGACAAAGCAGAAAAAAATATCCAGTGGAAAAAAGACAGTCTCTTTAATAAATGGTGCTGGAAAAATTGCACAGGTATGTGTAAGAGAATGAAACTCAACCATTCTCTTACACCATACACAAAGATAAACTCAAAATGGATGAAATACCTCAACATGAGCAGAAATCTATCAAAATCCCAGAGGAGAATATAGGCAGTAACCTCTTCAACATTGGCCACAGCAACTTCTTTCAAGACATGTCTCCAAAGGCAAAGGAAACAAAAGCGAAAATGAACAGCACAGCAAAGGAAAGGAAGGCAAAGGAAACAGACAGCAAAATAAAGAGGCACCCCCACGGAATGGGAGAAGACATTCACAAATGACACTGCAGACAAAGGGCTGATATCCAAGATCTATAAAGAACTCTTCAAACTCAAACCTCAAAAAGCAGATAATCACATCAAAAAATGGGCAGGAGACATGAACAGACACTTCTCCAAAGAAGACACACAAATGGTAAACAGACAGGAAAATATATGCATTATTATTAGGCATCAGGGAGATTCAAATCAAAACCATGTTGAGATACCACCTTCCACCAGTTAGAATGGCCAAAATTAACAAGACAAGAAACAACAAGTGTTGGAGAGGATGTGGAGAAAGAGAAACCCCCTTACACTGTTGGTGGGAATGTAAGTTAGTGCAACCACTTTGGAAAACTGTGAAGGTTCCTTAAGAAATTAAAAATAGAGCTATCCTATGACCCTGCAATTGCACTATTGGGTGTTTACCCCAAAGATACAGATGTAGTGAAAGGAAGGGCCATCTGTACCCCAATGATCATAGCAACAATGGGCATAGTTGCCAAACTGTGGAAAGAGCCAAGATGCCCCTCAGCAGATGAATGGATAAAGAAGATAATGGTCCATATTACAATGGAATATTATGCCTCCATCATAAAGGACGAAAGCCCAACTTTTGTATCAACATGGACAGGACTGGAGGAGTTATGCTGAGTGAAATAAGTCAAGCAGAGAGAGTCAATTATATGGTTTCACTTACCTGTGGAGCATAAGGAATAACAAGGAGGACATTGGGAGCTGGAGAGGAGAAGTGAATTGGGGGAAATTGGAGGGGGAGACCAACCATGAGAGACTGTAGTCTCTGAGAAACAAACAGGGTTTTGGAGGCATGGGGGCAGGGGGGGGTGAGCCTGGGGTGGGTATTATGAAGGGCACGTATTGCATGGAGCACTGGGTATGGTGCATAAACAATGAATTTTGGAACACTGAAAAAATTTAATTAAAAAAAATTATTGGAGATAGAAGGAGTGGGAGAGAGCAGGAGCAGGTAGGGGATGGGGAATGAAGTAAGGGGAGGAGTGTAAGGAGAGAGAGAAGCAGACTCCTCACTGAGCAGGGAGCCAGATGCAGGCCTGGATCCCAGGACCCTGTTATCATGACCTGAGTGAAGGCAGAAGCTCAACCTACTGAGTCAACCCAGGAACTCTGACCTTTGAAACAATTTAATGATAAAGCATACCTTTTAAAGTTTTCATGAAAACTGACTTAAAACCTACAATTCTGTGAAATACTTGGTGTCTCCCCTAAAGGATTGGTGATATTCAATGCAGCATTCATGGGGATATATAACCTATGATAATCACTTTTTGGCTTTGTGCTTTTAAAACATTGATTATTTAGAATGCTGTCACCTTAAAGATTGTGTTTTATTCTCTACTGTGATAATTAAATGAACTAGATAATTATTGATATGTATTCACTGAAATATCTAGGAAAGAGAAGTAACATTTTCCATGCTGCATTTGTTGGTGCATGTATATTTCTTAGTGATGAAACTAAACAGTTGAGCTCTTTGAATTGGAGACAAGATCAGAATTTTTGGTGAATTATCACAGTTGGAATAGAGAAAGTATTTGATTCATAAAATTTGTGTTGTTGACAGGAAAAGAAAATAGTTGAAAATAAGTTTGTGTTTGACTATGCTTGGTATTTTATTCATTCTGATGTATTTTAAAAATCAATAGAGTACTTGTGTTTCACTTCATAAATATTTACTACATAGCCTTGGCTTCTAAATTTCTTCTGAAAATTTAGGAGGACCAAAACGAGTTAGGATTATTATTGTCATAATTAGTACCAAATGATATCAACTGACTTGATTGAGAATGTGGGACTATGACTTAGAAAATTCATAATAGTAATAATATTCTAAGAATTATACTATGAAATATTTAGGAAATTACAATGAAATCTTAGTTTGTACTCTGCATTGATCACAATATGGTAGGTGATGAGGCTAATCAAAATTCCTTACAGATTTCTGAAGGGAGAAAAAAGTTCCATGAAAATTTGTCCACTTCTTATACTCTAGTTAAAATTATTTTTTTAGGAAATAAAGACAGGTTTAAAATAAAAAAAGATCTGAATGATGTCTAAAGAACTAATAAAAAAAAAAAGAGCTAGTCTAATTATTACACATAAAGAATAATCTTATGCCTACAGTGTTTAAATTCTGAGATCATCTTTTCCTCATGCTTATTTCATTCATTAATTAAATTCAGTGAAATATTAATTTTAAGTTAAATCCTCTCGGGCATATTGTCCTCTCCATTCCAAGAGGATAAAAGCAAATGTTTGCAATGGATATCTGGTTAACTGAGAAAAGATTACATTTGAATTATCAGAATTATTCTTGCCAAACATGCTTGGCAAATCTTCCCCTTCTCTTTAGTTGGTAGGCCTGACCTTAGGCTATGGCTCTGGGATAGTTCCAGACTGCAATGTAACTTGTTCAGACTCTGTTTTGTCAAGGGTTCTCCTCAGCTTATAAATTGAATCTTTTCAGTTTAGTCCTACCTAGTTCATGTAACTCTTAGTAATACTGAAAATAATTATTTTTTTATTTGAAATTTTAGGAAGAAAACAAAAAGATCATTTGAAAATGGCTGAATCCACAGCAAGGAACAAAATACTTAACCAGTATATTAAAACAAACAAACAAAAAAAACCCACAAAAACAAAAACCAAAAGAACATGAAACAAAACCTTGAGCATTATTAGTTGTGTTTTGTGACCAGGTGTTATATTTCACACGTGTGTATGCACACACACATACACACACACATAACTAGAGTACTAACTTCTAACTTTGTGGTTAAAAATGAGCTTTGCCCAAAAGTGGGTGAAGAGGATACTCATGTCGTAATCCTGTCCTGTTCCTTGTCTTCTTCTTTGTTCTGCAGTGCCTGCTTATGTTGTGCTCTCTTCATGCTGATCCACACCCCACAGGTATATGAGTGGGAGAGTCACTCCCTTGTATATATAAGAGGTCACTCAGTTGCATAAGAGGTCCTATGATTAATACAAAAAAAATGATCAGTATCTGTTTTCTATTGATCAAAGTTGGGATTTAATTTTTTCACTGTTTTGAACCATAATATCTATTGGTATTTTAATATGTATATTACTGCATACATCTCTGGAGTTTTGGAAAGATGTGTCTTCTAATGTTATGTTTCTCAAACTTTATGTGCTATAAATCACTTAGTAATATTGCTAAAATGTAGATTGAGATTAAGTTGATCTAAAGTTGGTCCTAAGATTTTGCATTTTTTTTTAAGTTTGCATTTCTAACAAGAGACTCCAATGCTGCTGGTCCTGACATACATTCTGAGTATCAAGATCCTATGCCCATTCAATATAGTTCTTGGCCTCTGCTACCAGTGAACCCCCTTTCCCTGTTCTTCCTGTGGTGAGTGAGCAAAGATATGTGTATGTATGTGGGTGTAAGAGGGATATCATTAAGAAAAAAATTTTATTTTACCTGGGGTTTTGGCTTTTGCAGTAAGTGCTAGCATAAAATGTCTTGCTCTGTTATTCAGCAATTCATTTCTCCATGAACCAACATCTCCTCTGGCTAAAGCAGTTTGAGGTGTTACCATTCAGCCTGTCATGCTACACATACACTTTCATTCATTCATTTACTTGATAATCATTTATTCTGTATTGTATTTCAGAAAATATATTGGGCAATAGCTATAGAGTGATATGAGTGAGACTTGATTCCTTTATTCAATGAACTCACATCTAAGTGGAAGAGACAGACATGGTAAGGGAAATAAATAGTACCATTGAGTTAAATACAAAGCACTATATTGGCACAGTGGAAAAGGTAAAAACTGCATATATGAGCTTCAGGAAATTTTCACAGAGGATATGACATTATTCTGAGACTTGATGAGTAAGGAATAATATTCAGGTAGCAGAACAATAGGAGCAACATTCCTTGCAAAGGTAATAACACTTGAAAAGGCAGAGACACTAAAATGCATGGTGGACTCAAGGAATCATGGATCATTCATGATGACTGTGGAGGAGTGGCAAAAGATAAGCTGAGAAAAGTGGGCAAAACATCAAATCATGAATGGGTGATTTCTAAGAAAGATGAGTTTTTATCCCATAAGCAGTATGGGAATAGTGTGATAAAATTTGGGAATTAATTTCAATAGCAGTTTAGAACACTTAGTAGCAAAAGAACGAGTTTGGAAAGTATCAAATTAATGCAATTGAGAAACAATGGATTCTGAATTGAGGTAGTATGAGTAAGCATACTGAAAGATACTCTAGAGTAGAAGTGACAGGACTTTGTGGTAAATTAAACATTGGTGTAAAATTGAGGAAAAATATGTTTTTCGGATTTTAAGTCTGGTTAATTAGGTGGGATATAATGGTATTTTTAAAAATAATTCTGTATATATAAATGTGGGGACTATTTTGGAAGTAGTGATAATGAGTTCATTTTTTATCTTGAGTTTGAGCATTTTGTAGGAAAATCAGAGAGCTGTGTAGCAAGTAGTTGAGAATATCCAGCTTAACAAAGTACATATGGACTATGGAAGTTGATTCTTTCCATTAACCTGGAATTCCTTGTATCTTCTTGTAACTCAAAAATGCTCTTTTGCTGAATGACACAGCTGGGCCATATACAACTTCAGCATTCATAGTTGTTGCTCTGTGAGTTTCTTTAGAATCTGAAGAGACCAAAGACACAAGGTTACAGTAGTTTTTTTCATGATGTCATGTAATAGCAAGAGTGATTAGCTATTTTAGTCCAGTCCTATTAATAATTTAAGCTATAAGCATTTTTTCATTGTTTTTGGTTTATGTATATATTTTATTTTTATTTGTTTTTTTTTATTTAATTTTAATTTTTTCAGTGTTCCAAGATTCATTGATTATGCACCACACCCAGTGCTCCATGTGATATATGCACTCCTTACTACCCACCACCAGGCTCACCCATCCCACCACTGCCCTCCCTTCCAAAACCCTCTGTTTCTCAGAGTCCACAGTCTCTCATGGTTCATCTCCCCCTCCAATTTCCCCCAATTCACTTTTCCTTTCCTTCTCCTGATGTCCTCCATGTTTTTCCTTATGATACACAAGTGAAACCATATGATAATTGACTTTCTCTGCTTGACTTATTTCACTCAGCATAATCTCTAGTCCTGTCCATGTTGATACAAAAGTTGGGTGTTCATCCTTTATTATGGAGGCATAATATTCCATTGTATATATGAACTATATCTTCTTTATCCATTCATCTGTTGAAGGGCATCTTGGCTCGTTCCACAGTTTGGCGATTGTAGCCATTGCTGCTATGAACTTTAGGGTACATACTGCCCTTCTTTTCACTACATCTGTATCTTTGGGGTAAATACCCAATAGTGCAATTGCAGGGTCATAGGATAGCTCTATTTTTAATTTATTAATAGATCTTCACACTGTTTTCCAAAGTGGCTGCACCAACTTACATTCCCACCAATAGTGTAAGAGGGTTCCTCTTTCTCCACATCCTCTCCAACACTTGTTATTTCTTGTCTTATTAATTTTGGCCATTCTAACTGGTGGAAGGTGGTATCTCAATGTGGTTTTGCTTTGAATCTTCCTGACTAATGATGATGAACATTTTTTCCTGTGTCTGTTAGCCATTTGTGTGTCTTCTTTGGAGAAGTGTCTGTTCATGTCTTCTGCCCATTTTGTAACAGGAAGAGCAATTAGCTATTTAATGCAGTCCTATTAATAATTTAAGCTATAAGCATTTTCTCATTATCTTTGATATATGTATATATTATAAACAGTATTTAAGAATTTACACTTTTGTTATGAGACCAAAAAATCTAGGTCTAACATTTTTTTTTTAAAAGACACTTTGAAGTACAGTGGTTTATTGATTCTTAATCATATCTCTGAATACTTTTAGACCTCATATTTCAGATCAGCGATTTATGTCATAGTATCAGGAAGATTAGAGAATATTAATATATGCCATTACTTGACATAAATAAAGAGGTGAGCTAGAGAGTGATTTGATCCAAGCTATCAATGACCAAATGGAATGAGAACTCTTCGCACTTCTGTTCCTTGACTGACTTTTGGAAGGTGACTTCTCAAATAGTGAATAATTGGTTTATATGGATATATTTGATATACTATTTATATAAGGGCTTCTGATAAACTGTTGACTGTTAAGATGATTTCATTTGTAATTGAGGGGTGCCCTGGGTGGCTCCGTTGGTTGGGCATCTGCCTTTGGCTCAGGTCATGATCCTGGAATCCTGGGATTGAGGTCTGCATCGGGTTCCTGCTCAGTGGAAGTCTGCTTCTCTCTCTGACCCTTCTCCCTCTCATGCTCTTTCTCACTCACTCTCTCTCCCTCTCTAATAAATAAATCTTTAAAATGGAAAGGAAGCTGAAAATGGGGAAGGTTACAGCCAAAAGTGGATATTTGGGGACAAAACACGAGGTTTCATCTGGTAGTGAGCTGGTAGCTCGTCTGCAGCCATCATGCAAAGCAAGGAGTCATTAAGGCTTGTGATTATTTTTATTTACAGACAAATCAAACTGATGAGATGAGGTTTACGTTTGCTCTACTTCTTTGTTTCCATCTGACTATCATTTCCTTTCAAGATTAAATAAGAAATTTCTTGAACTGTAACATCAAATACTTACTAGTAAATTACTGGGTATTATATATTTATATTTATATATTTATACATATATTACCTAAATCTGCCACCAAAGCCTCTAGTAACTTTGTATAACTCTGCACCATTAATTTCTTCAGAGTGACATTCTGATGTGAGCTGAACAGATGGAATTGCAGGATTGTTCTAGCAAATTTATCATAAAAAATGCATCCGACACCTGTGTAATTTGCCTAATCATTTTCCTAATAAGCTCCCACCATTAATTATGCACGATTTCCACAATGCAATCAAGATAAAAGTAAATCTGATGACTTAATACCCTTCAAAATAATTGGTTCACCCAACACAAGGCCTCCTTTGCTTTCCATAGCCATTTTAGTTAATTAGAAAAAGGGTGCACCCTGTTGGAGTCAGCAGAACGGAGGCTGATCGCTTGGTGGGAGGTAGACCTGCTGGGTTTTTGGGCAGGAGTCAAGGATATTAACTCGTGAAAGAACAGAAGAGAATTTTGCCCCTTCCTCTTCTTTTTTTTCCTTCACAATCCACAGCCCCCCAACCCTGCAACTTCCCTGTCTCCCCCCACCCACCCCGGCAGCAAACAGATGCGATTAGTGTTCTTCAGCCATCAGAAAACTGACTGCAGGACTCTGCGGGTCTAATGAGAATCAACTTTTCCGAGGCTGCTGTCTTGCGGTGCGGTCCACCTGTCACATCATTAGGTGCGGCGTGTGCCTTGAATTCACTCTGCTAAATGAGATTTACAGGCCCCAGTGAAACCCATCCTGCAGCATCCCTGCTTCAATTAGCTAAAGATTAATTGTCTGAGAAAGGGAATGAAAGTTTTACTTCAACTGACCTGAAAAAAAAAGGTAAAAAAAAAAAAAAAATGTATGGTTCAGGTATCCCACATAGGCCCCAGGCAGTGTGGAAAACGTGATAATTTAAAGGTGCTGCAAATTTCCTACACCTCGCCTGGATGGATGAAATTAACTAGCACTAAAAGCTGTCAAATTAAAGGTTGACTTCCAGATATTAGCACCTTAAATGTCACCGAATATTCTTTCTTTTTTTTTCTTTTTCGTTTTTTTTCTTTCTTTCTTTTTTTTATTCTTGGCAAACATGCGTATCAGCACACCTGCACATGCACGCGAACATTTTCTTACTGCTGTTCTTGCTAACTGCTCGTTCGTGCCCAGCCTGGAGTTCCTAGCTATAAATCTCTAATGTAACCATGACTACAAAACAACTGGCAATTACAAAATTTCTCCATTTTAGTGCTACACTAATTACATTTGAATATGTTTTCATGTAGATGAAGAGTTGGAGGTGAGAAAAGCTTCTGAAGAAGACCAGAAAGGAGGATCTCTGCTCCCATCTGCCACCCATTCCCTGTTCTAGTCAGGCACATATAACCTGCCAGTGGAGGTGTATCACCTAGAGCTAGAATTTCTTAATTTGCAAGTCTTCATGCAAATCACAGAATTTAAAAATTCTGTGGGAATGGTCTAAAAATTAGGGGGAATGGTAAATTAGAGACTTGAAATAACTTTTAGCATTGTGGGCTATGTAATGATTTAGTAGGATTTGTGTAGCAAACAGGAAAACCAATTTTTAACTAAAATTTATTTTTGACTAACAAAAAACAAAAACAAAAACAACTCAGCATTGTCACTTTTTAACCTAGGTATGGCAGTGGCAAATGCACCTGGCTAGGATGGCAGATAGAACAGAGTCATGAAGGGAGAGTGAACATACTCCACATTTGGGGACAGAGGTTTTCAAGAGTGCTTTCATTCCTCAGTTCCCTTTTAACATATCTCAACTAATCACAACTCCTTTGTTTCAATTTAAATTTGTAAGCCATACCATGTAATTTTGATTAATAAAATTTAACAAAATACAAACATACCTGGGAAAAATCTGTTCAAACAGCACTGAAATAAGATAATACTAAATATTTAAGCACGATGAGAAAACAGAACTGACATGCCCGTACTTTGAAAGTGAGTTCCCTGTCATCCAGTTTAGAATTAAGAACAAAAACAAGAAAACGATATGATGATCAATGATGATCAAATCAAATCCAAAAAATTTCTGAACGATTTTCTTTTTTCAGAAATATCATAGTCTGTTGGAAATTTGCATTTGAATCCGCTAGTATTACTAATGGTTCTCACTCACTGTACATTTTACTCTGAGGTATTTATTGACTAACAGTACTATGAAACATGATCTTTGAAAGGCATCTTAAAGATTGTTTCTTATCTTTTTAAACTATACTTACATTTATGTTTTATAACAAATATATTTTAGTAGTTAGTTATGAATGTTTATTTGCAAATATATGTGTGTATATATGTAAATGGGTAATTATAAATTTAAATAGAATTATTTTCCTTAACAGGATACTTATCCAGAAAGTTCTGAGAATCTTATCCTAGAATTCAAGTCCTCATTTATAAAATTAGAAAAAAGCTGAAAAACTATGTGGCTACTTTGGTATATAACCTCATGGCCATGAGCTTTTCTGTGCCTATGGATCTTTGATAGTTAAAGGTTCTCCCTATCTTAAACCCACTAGGTAACACAGTCAAAGAAGAGGAGAAAGAAAATATTTCTCAGAGAAAAAATTTTTCAGGTTCTTTTTTCATGTTGATAGAATTATGTTATCTGTTCTTAAAAGAATTCTTTGCAAAAGGATGCTTCGTACTGGTTATCTTTAAAAAAATTTTTTTGAAAGCTCTATGCATGTTTATTAGTTTAGCCATTAGAATTGTGATTTAAAAGAAAAGTATCAAACTCTTCCTGTTCCCTTCTCTTTCCCTAAATGCCCACATTTACATAATAATATCCAACCTGCATCAAACACTGCATTTCAGACTCTGTTTTTAAAACTTTTACAATTATTACTTCATTAAACCTTACCACAATCCTCTGAATTAAGTTGTGCTATTTTGCCCCTTTTACTAATGAATAAAATTGAGTGACAGATAGTAAATACCTTGCTCAATGACACCCCAGCAAAAGCAATGCTAGGATTCAAACCTCATTCTATGGACCTACAGTCCACTTTGGCATAATAGAAGTCTCATCTTTTAAGGGTTTTATTTGTTTGCTTGTTTTAAGATTTTACTTATTTGTCAAAGATAGAGCAAAGCAGGGGGAGCAGCTGGCAGAGGGAGAAGCAGCCTCCCTGCTGAGCAAGTAGCCAGATGTGGGACAAATCCCAGGACCTTGGGATCCTGACCTGGGCCAAAGGCAGCCACTTAACTAACTGAGCCACAGAGGCATCCCTTATGTGTTTTCTTAAAGATTATTAATTTATGGGGGAGGGGGGCAGAGGGAGAAAAAAATTCTCAAGCAGACTCCCTGCTGACATGGGACTGGCTCTCAGGACCCTGAGATCACATCCTGAGCACCCAGGTGCCCATAAAAATCATAGGTCTTAAGTTTTGTTTAAAATTATTAACCTACCTTATTATTACCCATGGAGGTTTGAAAAAGGACAAAACCAAAGTGATTTCTGGTTCATGAATTTGGGTTTAAACAAATGAATGTGTATGACCACGTGCATGTGTTTGAGCTCGTGTGTGTGTGTGTGTGTGTGTGTGTGTGTGTGTGTTGTGTGTTTGTGTGTGGTGGGTGAGTGAGGAGGCTAAGGTACTAATGTGAAAATTACCATATAGATAGTTTGGTATTTAATTGAATCCTGGGTACCATCATTTCCATGGTTAGAATGTAACATCTATGGTTATGAGACTTTATGAGTTTTACCACCGCTTAGGTTTGGTTCCTGCTTGTGGTGTTAATACATATTTCAGCATAATATACACAGATCCAATCTTGTAAAAAATGACCAAAAACAATATGAAAAAAACTATAAAATCTTACTGAAAAGCACAAAAAATAATTATGAATTATTTTAAAGATGCCAATTCTTCATTAGAGTATATATTGAAAACAATTCTGATTAAAAGCTTAGTAGAGATTATTTGGGTCTTGGCAGAATTATTCTAGAGCACATCTGGAAAATTAGCTTAATGAAGCCAACCATTAGCATTTTGAAAAAAAGAGTAAAAAGAAAGATATTCCCTACTAGGTAATGAATCATACAAAGCTATAATAATATTAAGAAAGTATTAATTACAAGGAACTGAAATAAAGATCCAAAGAACAAAATAGAAATTCTGAAGGAGAAAAGCACATATATAAAATTATACAGATAAAGAAAATATCGTTGCTAAAAGAGAGCCACAGACTCCTAATGGAGTCACTTGTGTTAGACCCACAGAACTAAGTTTATTGGTTTTTGGTTTTTGGTTTGTTTGTTTTTTGTTTTTAAGATTTATTTATTGGGATGCCTGGGTGGCTCAGTCGGTTAAGTGTCTGCCTTTGGCTCAGGTCATGTTCTCAGGGTCCTGGGATTGAGGCGCGCATTGAGCTCCTTGCTCAGAGGGAAGCCTCTGCCTGTTGCTCCCCCTGCTTGTGTTCTCTCTCCCTGACTAATAAATAAATAAAATCTTTTAAAATAATAAAAAATTAAAAAATAAGATTTATTTATTTATTTATTGAGAGAAATGGGGGCAAGGGGGCAGAGGGAGAGAATCTTTTAAGCAGACTCCCCAGTGAGTGAGGAGCCCAACCTGGGGTTCAATCCTACAATCTATGAGAACATGACCTGAGTGGAAATCAAGAGTTGGTCACTCAGCTGACTGAACTACCAGGTACCTCTTAAGTAGGGTTTAATAACTAATTACAGTTTCAACATTCCTAAGGAATTTAATCTTAATTGGTCAGTCTGAAATTTCCTGGTCAGCATCAGTGAGGTAATCCATCTAAGTCCCCCAAAGGGGGATGACCTTATCCAAAATAATTTTATTTTGTTTATGTCTTCTTTGTCCTGAGTTAAAAATGTTTCCCTTCCTATAGCCCATGGGAGCTCCCCTCTACTTGCTAGATGGAGTGCTGCCCAATTCATGAATCATTTAATAAAGCCAATTTGATCTTTAAATTTACTCACTTGAAATTTTGGTGTTTAGCATCATCAAAATTCATCAGGGAATAGAAATGTAAATCAATATACAGTGATGTGACAGTTAATTAGTGACAATTTTATATTTATACTAAAATAGATTTCATATTATTTGAGTAATTCAATATATTAGACATAATTTAAAATACAACAATTGATTTTATCCCAAGGAAGAATTTTTAAGTGATCACAGGAAAAAAGAAAAAAGATGAATGTAACTGCATAAAGGCTAAATCTCTGATGTATCACCAAACATAATAAAATTAAAAGCCAGAATTAGTCTGGAATTAAATTTTTTAAAATTGAAATGATGGAGAAAACAAATAACTGTGAAAGGAAAACTGTTGCCAAAGGACATAAACAGGCAATTCACAACAAATGAAACTGGTTTAAATAAATTAAAATCTTCAAAACAAATTCATACCCTTCTAGTATACTGAACAGTCTTGCTTCAATCATACTATCATAATAAACTAACCAATGCCTTTTGAAAGACAGAAAATAATCTAAGTGGTCAGCAAAAGAAAGAACTGTTAAATAAATATTATTCATCAATTTCAAAATTAAATTTTACATATGTAATGCACAAGGAATGCCCAGAATTAGTATCATAAAACCAGTATAAGAAGCCACAAAACATCTAAAATAAACTGTATGGAGAAGTCTGCTTGTATGAAATATATACAAAAATGGTTTCACAACGTAATATAAGGTTAAGAATTAAGATTTGCAAACTCTTTATGTTTTTGGAAGTTTACTTATACCTTTATATGTTTTTGGAAGTTTGCTTACTCTATTTGTATCCCATTTTTCTAATATAAAAAATAGAGATAATTCTCTGTACCTTATAGTTTTATTGAGTTTAGAACAGATTAACCATGTGATGAGTTTAGTACAGGGCCAGGCACTAAAAAGAGTGTAATAAATGTAATCTGTAATTATTATCTCTAAATGGTAGGATGGTATTATGAATATTTTTCCCTTTTAAATGAACATGAAATATTTTTACAAGAAAATTTTAAGCTTATTTTTTTAAGTTTCAGGGAAAGAAGTTATATATTGGCTTCTCAAAAGTCAAAGGTATAGTATAATCAGGAAGTCATGCATAGATGAAAATTCTTCCTCTTTTTATTTAGCCCTTTTCCATTAACTATAAGCCTTTTATATATAATCATCTTGTTCATTCATTTATTCATTACACAAATAATTATTTAATATACTAAGTACCAGGCAATAGTCTAAGTTGTGAGAGCATGTCAATGAATGATTTGTTTCTCTTTTATTACACAGCTTATATTCTGTTGTTGGAGACAAAGAATAAAAAAAAAAAAAGAAAGAAAAAAGAAATCAACATCATATGCCAATAAGTGCTAAAGAGGGAAATAAAGAAGTGGAAAATAAGTTTTTATAATAATTGAACAGATGGTTTTTAAGGAAAGACCCAATCATAACTTTTACTCACACCAAACTCATCAAATCAAGAGAATAAGAACTGTCCAACTCTCCAAAGTTTATAGTCAATTCTATAAACCAAATAGTTAGTGTAACGGAGGTAAAAGTGTATTATGAAATTTAAAAGAGATCATAATTGTAGTATATTTCTGAATATGCAGATAGTAAATATTTTAGTAGATTCAAATGTAATTTCAAGTATAGTTTCTATAAATTTATTAAATCAAATCTTTTAAATGTAGCATTTTTATGTAATTTTATCAGGATTATTAATGTATCACACATATAATAGTAGCAACAACAACCAATAATATTTGCTCAACACATATTATACCCAAATTATGCTAAGCGCTCCTTATGGAAATACTAAGAGGCTATTGCCGCTATTATCTCTGCTTTACAGAAGAGAAAATGAACGGTTAAACATTTTTACCCCAAACTACTAGTTTGTAAGTGATGCAGTCAGTTGAGATTAGGACCAGGTCTGTCAGATACCAAAATCAGTTACTTAAAATCTGTGGGCTCTTACTGCTTTGGGTTTGGGCATCTGAATGCATATGAAATATTTCCATTTTAACTAAGTCCTTCCATAATTACTTTTTTTAATTTCAAAAATTCACACATTAAATGACTAATTTAAAAAAAAAGTCTAAGTAGATTTGGCTACAATACAATAATTAAGTGGTTCATTGGCTTTAAATGTGCATTAGTGTTTGAAATAATTCAAGTGTTAGTTCATCCAGCCTAATGCATAAATTCTAGGAAGAATTCCAGAAGAATAACTTTTAGGAAGAATTTCAGAAATTCCATTTTACTTTTTTTTTTTTTTTTTTTGAGAGGGATATAAAGTGCACATTCATGTCCACCCAGGAGCTGGGAGATGGGGGAGGAGAGGGAGAGAATCTCCAGCACACTCCAGGCTGAGCACAGAACCCATTGTGGGGCTCAATCCCATGATCCCAAGATCATGACCCAAGCCTAAACCTCAAGTCAAATGCCCAACTGACTGAGCCACCCAGGAGGATGGAGGTTCTAGCTTTTTTAAAGGGATGGAAAGTTGATAAGTTACATAGAGCAATAAATTAGTACATAATATAGTGTACACTAACATGTCCTAGGATTTTTATACAGATTAAGATTATATAACAGGGGTAAATAAACCAAATAAATATGTCTTAAGAAGTATCTCAGAGTAGGGGATGCTGGATGGCTCAGTCAGTTGTCTGCCTTTGGCTCAGGTCATGATCCCAGAGTCCTGAGATCAAGCCCCACATCAGGCTCCCTGCTCAGTGGGGAGTCCGCTTCTCCCTTTACCCTTCAACCAACTCATGCTTATTCTGTCTTAAATAAATAAAATATTTTTAAAAAGAAGTATGTCAGAATAATTTTAATAGTGTCATAATGACACCAAATAAAAATACATTAAGTTCTCACTGTATGTTGGTAGCTATACTTTTCATGATTGGCATGTATTTTTTCAAATTTAAACTTCATGAAGTAAGTAGAATTTACTAATATGCAGACCGAGACACTGAAAACTTAAATAATATGGTCAACTCCTCCCCACTGTTTAACCTGAAGTCAGACTTTAAACTCATACCTAGTAACCGTGAAACTTCTAGAATGAAATCCAGTTCTAGAGATGCAGCATCATTATTCAAATAATTTTAACTATGTTATATTTCCCTTTTTAGTACAATAGTTTTCATAAAGAATTTCTTGGAAATTGAAGGGGAAAAGAATAACTCCAAGCACACTAGAAACTATACTAATCACTGAATCATCAGATCTTAGGCTTTGGGCTATGGGTGAACATGTGAGTGTGCTTATGGGACTGTGGGGCATCTGTGAATAGTAATGGAATATTATAGAAAAATATTCATTGAATTATACCTGTTTTTACAGTGATTAGTATATAACATAACTGACTTTGGTTGTTTGGATAACCATCTGTCACAAGTGTTAGAAAGCACTTACTATTTTGGTATAAATTGGGTTATAGTTGGCCAAATAACACCATAATATTCTGGAGGAATATTTAATATGGAACTTTTTGTTCCTGTAGGCTTTTATCATGTTTTTTTTTGGCAGGGGGTTGTTGGGGAAAGAAGTCCACACTGTCAGATAATATCTTTTTATTGAAGTATATAATTTTTGTCCCTACCATCTAATTCTAACTCCTATCTCTGCAGTAGATATGAATATATCTGTAAATAGGTATGTGATGTGTCAGTGGGTATTAGAACCTATGAATAGATTTGTGTTCCCAAAAAGTACCATCCAAATCTCCTTAGATGAGCTGTACTTTGCTGTCATTCTGTTTTACAAAATGGCTAAATCACCAAATGGAAATGGATCGAGAAACCATTAAAATGGGAGCATGGAAATGTAGAGAAAGAAAATAGAATTTTGCCTTTTTAACATCTGGGTTTAAATCCAGTGCTTTGGCTGGCTGGATGGCACCTCTGACTAGTACTAAAGATACTAAACGTTAGCAAAAAAAATTTTACTCTCAATGTGTCTATTACATCACAAATAAGACATTTCAGGTACAGTACTATTACATTCCGGTGTACTTTTGGAATACTGTAATAGGCTTTCAGATTGAATGAAAGGGTCTTACAGTGATGGGCACCAAACCGCCTTGTGTAAGTATGTCAAAGGAAAGTTGCAAGACTGGGAGAAAAGATGTATTTAAGTTTTACACATTTATGAGAAAGGAATGAGAAACATATCACTTTCTGTAGTATTTGTTTTTTCTCTGCTTTCTTAGGAAGGAAATTTAACACACGCACACACACACGCACACACACGTCCACGGGTGACAGTAGGACTGGAATACAATTACAAGTTTCCTCACAGCAGTAAACTCTCAATCCCAGCTGTGCTTTCAGTGGCATGAGCCGGCTTGATTATGCTAAAGCACCCCTGGACTCCTTCCTCTTTTGTTTCATTCCACCCAGAGTCTTAAAGCTTAAACATTTGACATGCTTGGGCAGTTTTCTCTCTAATTTCACCCAAGCTCACTGTGCAGTGAGTTTAATGTGTAGGTGTAGCCTGTAGGTGCAAGTAGCTTCTTCAGTATTTTTTTCCCTTTAGCCATCTGAATGCTGGATGCATTCCAAGCTGGAGTGAATGTATATTATGGTAAGAAGTTAAACCATATCACAAGAGAAATAATATTAGCACACCAACCTGATTTGAATCAATATCCATGTAGGCATAGGTTGACTTTGAAATGGCAGTTATAGTGCTTCTGGCTTCAACAACATAAAGGATGAAACTCTATAGAAAATCAACAAATCTTATATATTGGGGTGCATTAAGTTTAGTTATAACTTTTGAAAATATTTAGTGAGAGAATGTTCATGTATTTGTTCATATACTAATTTCTCATTATTTAATGTTAAAGACCGTATAATTATTTAATTTGAAAAAAAAATTTTTATATAACAACAAAATTGGTCCCAAGCCAGAAGTTGGAGCACCAGCTTTCAATCCTTCAGTATTCTGGAACTCTTTGCTACTTAGTGAAAGTACAGTGAAACTCATTAGTACTGAAATAGTGGGTATATGAAGCATGGCAAATAATAAGTGTCTAGGTCACCATGGGGGCCTTCTAGTATCCTTCTAAATACAGCAGAACACATATCTTATGTAGACCTTACTGTATGCATGCTCTACTATGAAAAGAGATTTTGTTGATCTTATTCTGGCTTGTTTCTCAATCATCTCAATTCCTTTGTGAATTTATTTAGCAATAAAAAAATCTGTACCTTAGAAAAGATATAGATTATTTTTGGTAGAATTTCAAACATAGTGGGAAATATTTCAGAGGTGGGAAGACCCTGATGGCAATTTATAGTTTTGGATTCTGTGATTGTGTGGACCTGTGGCAGGGTGGAGTGTGTCTGATGTATGTATGTATGTATGTGTGTATGAAATTTCACAAGTAAATAGAGAATGGTGTGTCCCAAAAGGAAATGTGTCAGAACCTCCTTTGTGCAGTAGTTATCTTTTATCAGCTACATACATACGGAATGATAATCACATATGTAACAAACTCTCATGTAGTGACCTGGAAAATCTACCCCTTTCTCTTTCAGTGAAGATTGCATATTGAGCACATGTAAGAAGGATATTTCATAATAAACTCATATCACATGCAATTTATATTTTAAGTAATTATTTGCAAACTTTGCTAACATGAATCTTATTGGTTACCCCATAATGAGTCATCCACATCATCAAATTCACACAACTTGGATGAGAATTGCAGTTTTCAAGCAGCAAGAGGAAAAACATGGGGGTCATGAAGTACATTATTTGCTCTTTTTAAAATGCTTTATTTAAAAAATCATGATAAAAATGGCATTAGTTCTTATAAAACTTTTCTAAGAATCATGGGTAGAGGTTCTTAGCTTCCTTATGTGAACACTAATAGAGTAGTGACTGTCACCTTGACATCATTTATACCCTCTGATTAACCAGTTCAGGACTGTCATTCTGTCAGAGCCTCAGCAGTTAACACTGACTAGGAAGCTGACTTTCAGGCACCTACAGTGGTGTTTTAAAGGGAATGGTAATGAGAGAGATAAATTATTCCCTGTCACAGTGCATTCGAAGTAAACTCTGTACCCACCATGGCAATGAAGAATTCCCCTACTAAATGTGCAGTGATCCTGATGGCAGTAATGTAGACACAGGTGAAACTTGAATGGAGAGTGAGGAAAAATAATATTAAGTTATTTTATAAAGAAGAAGGAAAAGAGCATCAAAGAAAGAAAGGAAACCCAAGTCTTGGGTTTGATTCTGCTATTATTAAGATGTGTGACTATAGGAAATGGCTTAACTTTCCTGATCTTTCATCTTCTCTTGGGTAAATGAATGTGTTGGGCTAGAGCAGCAGATCCCAACTTACTTCAAGAAGTGTTGGTTAATTGAGGCACCTGGGTGGCTCAGTTGGTTAAGTGTCTGCCTTTAGCTCAGGTCATGATCCCTGGGTCTCTCTCTCTCAAATAAATAAAGTCTTTTTAAAAAATGAAACATTGGTTAATAGATCATGTAAAATAAACATTTACAGATAAAATACATTTGATAAATTCTGTGAATGAAGTCCACTACACCATGAGCCTATATCAAAATGCATTCTAACAACTTAATAGGGTATAAAGTATCTTGTCATAAAATTTTGCCGAGCCCTATAGTTTTTTACTCTGGCTGCCTATGTGAAGCACCTAGGGAGTTTAAAGAAATACTCAGGACACCCTGCTAGATCTAAATAACCAGGATTCTGCAAGGATGGGTTCTGGGCATCAATAACAACAATCCTTGTCCACCACCACCACCCACTTTGCCAAGATGAGAATAGCATTAACCTTGGAAACCAAACTGGAGGACCTCACAATCAGAGGAAGGCCCTAATATAAAAAAAGCCTGACCATACTCAAAGGAAGAGTAATTCTGCCAGTTCACCTTCAGGATCAACTGAACCATAAACTCTTGCTGAGTTTCCAGCCTACCTGCCTACCATGCAGATTTTAGACTTGCCAACTTCCACAATCACCATGGGCCAATTTCTTAAAATCTCCCTCCCTCTCTCAACTCTTTCAATCTCTGTCTCAGTTTCTTCCTCCCCTCACACTTCCATCACCACCAAGGAATATCACTTGGTAACATTGCTCATTGTTTCACCAACTTAAGGATTATATACCAGGCTGATTCTGCCATGAAAAACAACCACAACTCTTTAATGCAATTTTCTAATACTATCACAGTTGAAAATGTTTCTCCTTTCAGATCTATTTTTGCTTTCTGTATCATGGGTGAGTAGTTCTTCATTGGAGGCCAGATTTGAAACATTTTGGGTTTTGCAGACTGTAGGACCTGTGTTGCAACAGTATCAATTCTGCACCTGTGTCGTGAAAGCAGCCATAGGTGATACATAAATGGACATAAATAGGTGTTTTCAAGGAAATTTTTATTTACAAAAAGAAATGTGAGTCTATTTATGTGTAGTTTGCAAACTATACTCTAGATCGTATAAGAATCAGTACATTTATAAATTATGGTCCTATTTTTCCCTATTTCCCAATACTCAGTAATTCTGTCTTTATATCTAATATTTATCATGCTTATAGACTTTCTTTTAAGAATCTGTACATGTTTTATTCTTAATTCAATCTGAATTTTAAATAAAATATTCTAACTTCTTTGGAACATTTTTCTGTTTATACTTATTTGTACTTCTTAGTAGTCTTTTGGTCTCATCGTGGATTTTCTTCAGATTCTTTCCTAATTCGTAGGTGTTATATTATTTCTTTTCCACTTGTTAATAATTTTCATTTTTATAATAAGATTTAAAATATTCTGCAAAAAAGTTGATTATCTCTTCTCTTTTATAATATTACTTTCTTAGTCTTAAAATTAATTCTGTCTGAAAGAATATCAGCTTTTAGGTCATGTTTATAGACTTTAACTCTTCTCCTCTGTATCAGACAACACACATATTGGTGTAAATATGACAATTCATTCTCCAGTATAGTTTTGTGACTTGAGATGAGAGACTTTAAAAAAATTATTTGGTGTTTTTAAAAGCACATTTCATGGCAGAGAACTTTGGAAATTCAGTGGTTGTGGATATTTAAGGCTTTTCTATCAACTTTTTTATTTAAAGTACATTGGCCTCTATGAATGAAATTAATGGCATAACTTTGGCATAAACAAATACTCCCAGTATAAATCAACATGTTTCATGATTTCTGGAAGACAATGCTGGCCAAAAATTCAGAGACCAATGCAGTAAGAGCTGTTATCAGAAGTGAAGCTATATATTATCAAGAATGTAGACTATATAGAAATGATTATTAAACATGTCTTGAGCTCTGCTCTATGGGTAAGCTACTTTTTCTAGTGTCATTAAAGTAATTTCAAATTCTCATTACTTCAGACCTCTACAAAATTGAATATTAGGTTAAATGACTATGGAAAACAATTTGGTTTCCAACTTATCTGTTTCTTTACTTATTTATTCATGTTTTAAATTTGGATATACATGACACACAATGTTATATTAGTTTCAGGTGTACACCATAGTATACCAACTTCTCTAAATATTATGCTGCACTTACCACAAGTGTAATTACCATCTGACACCATACAACATTATTACAATATTCCCTATGCCCTGTCTTTTATTCCCATGACTTACTCATTCCATAACTAAAAGCGTGTATCTCCTACTCCCCTTCATGCATTTTGCACACCTTTAACCTGCTTCCCTCTGGCATTCATCAAGTTTGTTCTCTTTATAGCTCTGATTCTGTTATTGTTGTTGTTGTTGTTTATTTTTTAATTTTTTTACATTTTTAAGGTTTCACATGTGAGTGAAATCTTCTGGTATTATCTTCTTAGTCTTATTTATTTCACTTATCGTGATACCTTCTAGGTTCATCCATGTTGTCACAAATGACAAAAATCTCATCCTTTTTTATGGCTCTATAATATCTGTGTGTGTGTGTGTGCATGTGTGTGCCCCACATCTTTGTTCATTCTTCATTCATCTATTGTTGGACACTTGGGTTGCTTCCATATCTTGGCTATTATAAATGCTTTGATAAACATAAGGGTGCATATATTTTGCCAAATTAGTCTTTGTTTGTTTGTTTGTTTGTTTTCCTTGAGTAGTGGAATTATTGGATCATATAGTACTTTTATTTTTAGTTTTTTGAGGAACTTCCATACTGTTTTCCACAGTGCATATACAATTTACCTTCCCATCAGTAGTGCACAAGGATTCCTTTTACTTCACATCCTTGTCAGCACTTGTTATTTCTTGTTTTTTGTTTTGTTTTGTTTTTATCCATTCTGACAGGTGTAAGAGGATGTCTCACTGGGGGTGTGATTTGCATTTCCATGATGATTAGTGATGTTGAGCATACTTTCATGTGTCAACTTAATAATATTCAGAGCCTCTACCTATTTTTTAATCAGATTGCTTGTTTTTTTTTTTTTTGTTTGTTTGTTTGTTTTGTTTTGTTTTGTTTTTGGTGTTCAGTTGTGTGAGTTCTTTATATGTTTTGAATATTGACCTCTTATCAGATATGTCATTTTCAAGTATCTTCTCCCATTCAGTAGGTTGCCTTTTTGTTTTGTTGATGTTTGCTTTTGCTGTGCAAAAGCTTTTTATTTTAACGTTGTCCCAATAGTGTTGCTTGTTTCTCTTGCATGATGAGACATATCTAGAAAAATGCTTTTATGAGCCAATGTTAGAAAAATGACTGCCTGTGTTCTGTTCTTTTTTTTTTTTTTTTTAAATAGTTTGGTCTCATAGTTAGGTCTTTAATGCATTTTAAGTTTATTTTTATGTATGGTGTTATAAAGTGGTTCAATTTATCTATTTTGATAAATTAGAAAAATTGATCATTAAGTTGATTTCCTGCTCTAGAATAGTTTTTTATACTCACTTTTTTCTTTTTGTTCATTAACTTTGTAAAGGTATAATTTACATAAAATAAAAACCTATTTTTAAAAAAATTTTAAATTTTTTATTTAATTTCCAATTAATTAACATGTCACATAATTTTAGTTTCGGGCTACAATATTGTGATTCAATACTTCCATAGAACAGCTAGTGTTCATCACAGTTAGTGCCCTCCTTAATTTTAAGTGAACAGTTTGATGTGTTTATAAAACCCACTGTAATCACCACCCAGATCAGATATAGAACATTTCCATCATGCTAAAACATTCTCTCAAGCTTCTTTGGCAATAAACTTCACTCTTCATACCTGACACACTAAATTAATGATCTGATTACTTTTGCCCATTCTAGAATTTTATATCAATGAAAATATATAGTGTGCACAAATTGTGTCTGGATATTTTCATTAAAAAATATTTCTGAGCCTCATTCAAATTGTTGCTTGTGTAAGTGTTTTGCTCCTTTTTATTACTGAATGTGTTTTCATATTTCAAGTGTGTATTTTTGTGGGCAGAATATAATTGTATATATATTTTTTGAAAGCAGTCTTAATAGTTTATCCCTTTTGCTTCATGTGTTTAGTCCATTTACATTTAATATAATTATTGATATTATATTTGTTTTTGTCTTTTACTTTTCCTTTGGAATTACTTGAATACCATTAGAATTCCATTTTGTCTTTTGGACTAGTGTTAAGTCATTTTGTTTTATGGTGTGTTAGTTGCTACTGTGTTTACAATATATATTTTGAGTTTACTATCATCTACTTGCACATAATGTGCCATTTGCATATATAACTGTATTTCTACTTCTGTTGTCATTTGTGTTATTACTGTAACATATTTTACTTTCACAAATGACATATCTTGGTACTTAATATCTTGGTATTATTTTTTATCAGAACAATTGTTTTTAAAGAAAATTTAAAAAATGAAAATATTTTATATTTGTACATATAATGCATAAATATAACTTCTACTAGTTTCCATCAGAAAACATTTCTTCATCTCATAGAAGTTTATGTAGTACAGGTTGACTATTGCTGTATACTTTAAAATTTTGCCTGTCATTAAATGGCATTGTTTAGCCATAATTTTTGAAACATATATTTTCTTTGTATTGATTTCTAGCATAACTCTTTTACAGTAAATTAAAAATTTCCATTCGGGGCACCTGGGTGGCTCAGTGGGTTAAAGCCTCTGCCTTCAGCTCAGGTCATGATCCCAGAGTCCTGGGATCGAGCCCCACATTGGGCTCTCTGCTCAGCAGGGAGCCTGCTTCCTCCTCTCTCTCTGCCTGCCTCTCTGTCTACTTGTGATCTCTGTCTGTCAAATAAATAAATAAAATCTTTAAAAAAAGTTTACAAAGCATGAGGTAACTTGTTAAAAAAATTAAAAAAATAAAAATTTCCATTTATTATCTCCAATTACTCTCATGAATATTAAGTGGTCATTTTAATTTTCTTTTCCCTGAATGTAATATGTCTGTTTTTCTTTGTCTGCTTTAATTTTTTCTCTGTTAATCATTTTCATCAATTTGAGCATATGTATTGGGGTAATGAAGTTTGGGGTTTATTGAGTCTCTTGGATTTATGGATTGATATTTTTACCAAATCTGGAATTTTTTAGCTATTATTTTATTTATATATCCCTCCCCATCTTTGGGATACTCCAATTATAAATAAAAATATATGCACATATTTATATTAAATACAATAAATATTTGTATTATATGTTATATATAGCATTCTTTATATCATGTAATATATATGTATTTGTTAGACTGCTAATAGTGTCCATTAAGGCTGTTTTGTTCACCCTTTTCCTTTTTCTCTCCGTATGTTTTTGTTTGAATAGTTTCTGTTGCCTTATTTTCAAGTTCAGTTATGTTTTTGGGAAAACCTGATCTCCTATTTAGCCTATCTATACCAGATATACTATTAGATGTTAAGTTTCATTTGATAATTTTTTAAATTTGTCATTTTTCTCACTACTGTATTGTGCTTTGGTTTAAATACCTATACTATAGTAGTAGTAGTAGTAGTTTGTTTGTTTGTTTAAGTACTTTTCTTATAATTAAATCATTCTGTAATTTCTGTTTCTGTTTTTGTTGACTGATTTTTCTCCTTGTTATATCTCACATTTTTTTTCGACCTTTTTTACCTATTTGGTAATTATTGATTGGATACTTGACATTTGAATATTGTTGATCCTGCTGTCTTCCTTAAATAGTTTTGTCCTGGCAAGACATTAATTTAATTTCCAATCACCTTAATCTTTTTGAAGCTTGATTTTATCCTTTGTTAATGCACATCTAGAATAGCCTTATATTTCCTCTGACTTTAATGTTTGTTCTCAGGCTTGGCATTTCTGAGGTGTCTACTGAATTTCCTGGGTGTTCAGTGAAGCATCTGTGAGGCTGTAGGATCTGAAACACATCTCAGTTAGTGTGAACTTGTGAGCTCAGATACTAGTTTAGTTTACTGTCACCTTGTAGGTTCTTCACTCATAAGTTTTCTTGCCTGGCGTCACAGAGTGTCAGCCTTTGTATGTTCAATTTAATATTCAGCCAGAGGTTAAGTGAACTGAGCATCTTTTAAAATTTCTGGGTATATTTTCCTCCATGTAGATACCACTTTATGGTGCATTGCCCTACAAATCCTAACCATCTGAGGCTACCTCATCTCAGGAAGACAAGATGTGCTTTGATTCCTTTTTCCTGAAATTTGGCCTGGAAAGTGCCTCCAAAAGCCTGGAAATTGTAGGGTATACCTCATTTGTTTTTCTTCTCTTAGAATTTAAGCTCTGTGTTATCTACTGTCTTAATATCAATGAAGAGGGTTTTTTTTTTTTTAAATATATAGATAGTTTGTCTAATTTTCTAGGATTTTTTTGTGTATATTGTGTTTTGTTTTTAATGGCAATAGGGCTAGCCTAGTACCAGTGATTCAGTCTTGGCTAGAAGCAGAAGTCCCTGTTACTGTGTTTGTTTGTGGGTTTGTTTTTAGTTTTATTTTTTGTTTATTGTTTGTTTGTTTATTTTGTTTTGTTTTTTTGTTTTTGTATGAGACCGGCTTTATTTTCTATGGGCATTTTTATAGTTGTTGCTTAGTTAATACAAAGTGTGACTTCTTTATATTGTGCCACTTCCTGAAGATGTTTTGTCATGGAATATGTGTGTAACAGAACTCCTATATACCTATCACCAGACTCCAGTGTTCTTGAGAAATAGCTTGGGAACCACTGATTCAGTAACAAAGGTCATTATACTCAGTATTTGTGCATTAGGACTCATTTAAGTGAATGGAAAGTCTCAAATGAAAAAAAATCATTTAGAAGTTAATATCATTTAATTTCCACTTCATTTGAAAGTTTCTATTACCTATGTGACCTGCTTTACAAAAGTAATATAAATAGTAAGTAATTAGCATAATAATTATATGATTTTTTAAGAGACCTTAAAGCATCTTATTCTACTATGGATGTTAATATGTTCAGAGAATCTTTAAGGGTTTGCACTGTTTTGTTTTGTTTTGTTTTCCTTCACATCCATCACTGCACACATATATCTTTTTTGTGTGTATATGTGAGAGACTAAGATCTATTCCCTAGCAGATTTCGATTATACCATACAATGTTATCAAATATAATTACAGTGTTATATATTCTGAAAATTTGTACTTTTACCAATGTCTCCCTATTTTCCCTATCTTCCAGCACCTGGCAAATACTTTTCTATTCTCTATTTTTATGAGTTTGACTTTTCCTTGGGTTTTACCTATAATTGATACTATTCTGTATTTGTCTTCTTCTGTCTGGCTTAATTCACCTATCATAAGTTCCTCAAGGTCCATCCATGTTATTAGAAATGGCAGGATTTCCCTCTTTTCATAGCTGAATACAATTCCACTGTATATGTAGACCACATTTTCTTTATTAATTCATCCAATGACTGACACTTAGGTTGTTTCCATATCTTGGCTATTATGATTACTGCTGCAGTGAACATGTGGGTACATCCTGTTTTTATTTCCTTTGAACATATGCCCAGAAATAGGATTGTTGGATCATATGATAATTCTATTTTTACTTTTTTAGAAGACTCCACACTGTTTTCCGTAATGGCTACACCAATTTACATTCCCACCAAATGTGCACAAGGATTGCCTTTTCCTCACAGCCTCATCAACACTTGTTATCCCTCATCTTTTTGGTCATAGCCATTCTAACAGTTGTAAGGGGACTACAATCTCATTGTAATTTTAATTTTCATTTCTTTGATGATTAGTGATCTTAAGTACTTCTTCCTATACTTGTTGACTATTGGCATGCCTTCTTTGTAAAAATGTCTTTGTAAAAATGTCTTCTCTGTTCACTTATTAATTGGATTTTTTTTCTTTTTGATGTTGAATTGTGTGAATTCCTTATGTAGTTTGGATAATCACCCTTTATTTGATATATGATTTGCAAATATTTTCTCCAGTGCCATAGGTTCTTTTTTTTTTTTTTTTCATTTTGTTGATGGTTTCCTTGCTGTGCCCAAGATTTTTAGTTTGATATCTTCACATTTGTTTATTTTTGCTTTTGTTGCCTTTGTTTCGGTATCAAATGCAGAATCATTGCCAAGACTGATGTCAAGAGTTTACTGTCTGTTTTCTTCTAAGAGTTTTATAGTTTTAGGTCTTGACGCCTTTACTTCATTTTGAGTTCAATTTTGCATATGATGTAAAGTAGGAATCTAGTTTCATTCTTTTTCATGTGACTGTCCAATTTTCCCAAAACCATTTATTGAAGACACTGCTATTTCCCCATTGTATTTTCTTTGGATCCTTTGTTGTAAATTAGTTGACCATATATGTGTGGGTTTATTTCTGGGCTTTCTATTCTGTTCCATTTATCTATGTATCTGCTTTAATCCAATGCCTTATTGTTTTGATCACTATGCAACTATGTTCATCAGGAATATTGGCATGTAATTTTCTTTTTTGGTAATATCTTGTCTTTTTGGTATCAGACATAAAATGTTTGAAAGTGTTTCCTCTCTTATATTTTTTTGGAAGAGTTTGAGAAACACTGGTATTCTTCTTTAAATGTTTAGTAGAATCCACCAGTGAAACCATCTGGTTCTGGGCTTTCCTTTGTGGAGAGATTTTGATTACTACTTCAGTTTCCTCCTAAGAATTAATCTCTTCAGGTTTTCTTTTTTTTAATGGTTCAGTCTTGGCAGTTTGTATGTTACTAGCAATTCATCCATTTCTTCTAGATTATATGATTTGTTGGCATGTAATTGTTCAATTAGTCTCATGAACTTTTATATTTCTAAATATGTTTCCTTGTTTGCTTATAGGGAGGGAGGGGCAGAGGGAGAGGAGAAGAGAATTTTAAACAAGCGACATACTCAGTTTGTAACCCACTGTGGGGCTTGATCTCACAACCCTGAGATCATGACCTTGAGATCATAACTTCAGCCAAAATCCAGAGTCAGAAACATAACCAACTGAGCCACTCAGGTGGCCCCAGTCTTTTGTATTTCTATAGTATCAGTTGTAACACCTCCTTCATTTTTTATTTTATGTTAACCCTCTTTTTCTTTTTCCTTTTTCTTGCTCTTTTCCTGGTGAATCTAACTAAAATTTTGTTCATTTTGTGTATATTGTTCAAAAATCAGCTCTTGGTTTCATTGATCTTTTGTGTTATCTCTTCAGTCCCTATTCTACTTATTTCCACTTTAATTTTGTTATTTCCTTCCCTCTGCCACCTTTGAGTTTAATTCTTTTTCCCCCTCATTTGTTGAGTTATATAATTAGACTCTTTATGATGCTTCTTTTTTTCTGAATGGAATCATTTATTGCTATAAACTTCCCTCTTAAAACTGCTTTTGCTGCATTTTATATCTTGGTCATTATATTTACATTTTAATTTGTTTCAAGGTATTATTTGGTTTCCCTTTTGATTTCTTCTTTGAACAATTTTTTGTTCAATAACATGCTGTTTATTCTTAACATGTTTGTGAATGTTCCAGTTTTGTTTTCATGTTTCTTTGGATATTTGGTAACTAATTTCTGGTGCACTCTTCTTTTTCTAGAAAAGTTTTTCATTTTTTTTTTCTTTCTTTTTTCACTTAGGACATCTAACTACTATAAACTTTTATGGTCCATAAAATGGCTATATGCCTTCAGTTTTCCCCTGCTGTTTACTTCTCTTTCCTTTAATACTACTGCCTTTCAGTGTAATCTACAGGTATCCTTTAGCTCCTTCTGGTATATTCAGAGTTAACAGAGGTTCATGACCTTTCACTAAAGACTTGATCTGAGTCAATAAAATTGCACCATCAGCAAACACTTTGTATGTAATCTAGTCACTGGAATGAAAGAAATTGAAGCCTAATTTCATTTACCCTAAAAGTCTGCAGTGCGTGTGGGAAACATGTAAAAGAAAGAAAGCAAAGCACAAAGGTACACAAAATCAATCACTTAAAAAAAATTAAACTTTTTATTTTACACTTTGTTAATATTTATAGTCTGGTACTGACTAAAGCATGCAGCCAGAAAGCATAATTTAAAATTCAATTAATCTACACTTTCTTTTAATTTCCAAATATTTTATTCATTCATCTAAGGAGAAGATAACCATAAGCTAGAAGTCATCTTACAGAGATGATAAGCTAAATAAGTTAAAATTTTATATCTAAGTAAGTCGTTGTTAATTTGGTTGAACATATATAAGCTGCAGGAGTATTCTTTTGTCCCATTTGCCAGTGGCCTATCTTAAAAATAGATCTTCTTGGATTCTTTTTATAGAAATACTCTATTCTTGGCACGTATTTCCTTCTTTAGACAATAGTTAATAAAATGAGTATATATATTGTAAATTTTATTTTTCTTGCTCAGTGTTCTACTTTTGGAATACTGCTCCCTCCTAAAAAAATGCATGTGATCCAAATGGTTCTTTCAATTATAGTGCCTCATCTCACTTATGGTCAAAGAGTTGGGCATGTGTCCCAGTCAGGAATAATCCATAGAGTCACCCCTGGCAAGTCCAAACAGAGTGTCTTCCAGGGTTTCTACATGGGCATAGGAAGAGAGAAGTCTTTTTCCCTTTTTACCTGCTAGAATTGGTAAGCTGGCAGGTTTTGAATGGGACTAACGGTAGATATCTTTCCTGCCATGTGGAGATAATCTATCTGCTGAATTAAAGCAACATGAAGGGAAAAATAGAGCCAAGAAAGAGAGAAAATGACCCAGCATTTAAACCTCTGAAAACAGCCATATCTAAGCCAAATCCATGATTGAACTCACCAGTTACATAAGTCAATATTATCTCTCTTTTATGTAAGATATTTTCAGTTGGTTATTGTGAATTCTCACAGACATTCTTGAGTGATATAGAAAGCAAAAAGAGACAAAGCTTTAAATTCCATTTATGATTTAGGATTCTATAATGTCATTTATACTGATACATAAGTATTTCTATTGCTGATATTTCGTGGCATATGTTTCACATCCATTTATGTTTCATTCTATTCTAAATACATCTAATATAGGTACAAATATTTTAAATTGCATTTTCATATAATCTCTGACTTTTAAAAATTAACTTATTCTTTTACCTTTGCTTTGTTTACTGAAATATTTGGATTTACTTTAATATCTCATTTGATATTTCTTATTAACTACCTATGTATTTTTTTTTACTTTTTTTCACTTTTTCTATATGATGTTAGGTTGATAAAGATTTCTGTACTTTCATTGAAGTAAAGAAACTTGTCCAAGATCACACAGCTAGGCAGCATGAAAATGGGATTTGGAACCATGCATGGCTTGAATCCAGCATTTTCACACTTAATGACTAGATAATAGTGCTCCTAAGATACAAAAAGATAAGTATTTGCTTAATCTATAATTTGCAGTAGAGATGGAAACTCAAGGAGAAGCAAAAGAAATATTAATTTTTATTGATTGGATTTTAAGAATGATTAAGATTAAAAGAAGAAGCATGTAGGATGACTGATAGAATTCTTGTTTAGACAACTTGATTTTTTTTTTTTTTAAGTAATCAGGAAAACAAATATAGAGAGGAGGCAATATTTTTATTTAGGTAACATCATATAAGTGGAGAGGTTTGCTAGGTCATTTGTTAGAAAATTTCCAGTTCAGGGGGTGCCTGGGTGGCTCAGTCCTTAAGTGTCTCCTTCAGCTGAGGTTATGATCCCAGGGTTCTGGGATCCAGCCCATATCAGGCTCCCTGCTAGGAAAGAATTCTGCTTCTCCCTCTCACATTCCCCTTGCTTGTGTTTCTACTCTCCCTTTGTCTCTCCGTCAAATAAATAAATAAAATCTAAAAAAAAGAAAAAAGAAAAGAAAAAAAAAAAAGGAAATTTCCAGTTCAGAAACATTGTCTGGGCTAGAATTAAAATGAATCATATTGGGGCGCCTTGGTGGCTTCATGGGCTAAAGCCTCTACCTTCAGCTCAGGTCATGATCCCAGGGTCCTGGGATCCAGCCCTGCATCAGGCTCTCTGCTCAGTGGGGAGCCTACTTTCCCTCTCTCTCTGCCTTCCTCTTTGCCTACTTGTGATCTCTGTCTGTCAAATAAATACATAAAATCTTTTTAAAAAAATGGATCATATCTGAACATCTTTAGAATCCACAGATTTAGACAAGGGCATTCAAAGGTATTGTATTATAAAGTAAAGCCAGAAAAAGACAAAGGATGGTACTGTAAATGAACACATAGAGGATGTGGAAAAGTTTAAATGAGTTAATAGATTCAGAGTACTGGAAACATCACCTGAGTACTAAATAGTACTCAGTCAGTACTAAGTAATGGACAAGTAACAAGGATAATGATGATGATAATGATTTTGAAAAATAACATAAGCATACTTTCATTATGACTTTTTTTTATTTATTTAAAGTTTAGGACACTGCATTAGGTATAAGTTCAAAATCAGTTCTTAGAGAATACATCAATTTTAGTATATGTGCTGCCAAAGCGAGCACTAGAGAATGCATCAGTTATTTACCTCATATTATAAAAAATATAATAAAAAATATTTTCTCTCAGTGACTAGCTTCTACAAAAACTAAACTAATTTCTAAGACTGCTAAAATAATCTTAGGTAAATAGTGGGAAGTTTTCTATAGTAGCCATATACATTTTCTTACACATAAAGCAGAGTAATATTTATCTCTTAACACTTTTTTTTTTTTTTTTTTTTTTTTTACATTTCATCAGTTTCTGCTGGTATAATTTGGTCATGTTCAACTATATGTGAAAATCAGTTTTTCCTTCTTTCCCCCAAACACATCTTCACACAGTAAAGGTGAAATTTGTGTATCACTGGGGATTTTATAAAAAGAGAGAGGTGGAAGGAGAAGTTGAAAGGCAAAGAGTAAGTTCAAATTGTCAAGCCATGTGGTCTGTCTGAATTTTGCTCAGGGGATCACCCATTCTTACTGTCAAAAGCCGAGAGATCTTGGGAACCAAAAAAGACAATTCAAAAGTGATGGGAAAATCCCAAGCCAAATGGCAAAAATAAATGATAATATTGTACAAGTTGTGAAGCAGTTTTATTCCAAAGGCTTTTTAAGAACAAGCACAGTTTCTCAGCTATGTATATTTTCCAACTTAGATAAGCTCGTAACATTTGAAATAACAGAAACAGAAATGGAATTTCTGAATTAAGTTTAATTTTCATTTTATTTCTTAAAGATAAAACTTGTATAATAGCATTTCAAGTCCAAATGCAAGTTGTGTACATGTTTTATACTCACCCAGCCCCACTCCAGACAGTTTTAATTTTCTTTCATATATGTCTTACTAGATTTTCGTATATTTTTTCTTTATGTTATTTTTGGAAAAAATGATCCTGGAATGAACCAAGTAAATTTAAGAATCATTTTTAAATGGCATCCCATTCTAACACCCTGAAACGGTAACAAATATCTGCACTCCATTGTATGTTGAACTGAAAATTATCAACATTTTATTAATTGTTCTCTGTAAATTACTGTGGTGTCTGTTTTACAGATAGAAAAGAGAATCTTAAGGTCCAAGAATAGTATAATTAGGACTAGGATCATCTTAATTTAAAATTCAGGTCATTGTTAGTTTATTATATCAAACTCTTCTTGGTTTAAGGATTCTGAATGCTATGGTCAGAAGAAATCACCTAAAAGTTTATTAACTCTTATAGGAACTAAACTGTAGTTGACAAATCACTAGAGGCTCAGTGTGAACAACTTCGAGATTCAAAAACTTCAAAGACACCCATTGTAAGAGGGGTCTCACAATATGAGGTTTACCTCCAAGAGCTCAACCAGGTTCTCATAGTAAATATGGGAGAAAAACTTCTTCCTGCTTCCAGCTGAGGGGGGAGAAGAGGAACCATTTTGAAATTCACCAGAGCACTCTGTTCTTAACAAGGCCTTCCCTAACAGGAAATACCAAGAACCTAATCAGCTGGGATATTAGGAGAACATAACTGAGGAATTATCAGAGCCTAACTGACTGGCGGTGGGGAGGAAAATACCCAACTCTAGCCCATGTTTGCCAATCTGCCACACCTAAGGAGAAAGAAAAAATACAGGAAAACACTTTTGAAGTATATAGTCCAAAGGCATATGTCTGAGTATATAGTCAAGCCGAGAGTATATAGTCTGAAGTATATAGTCCATACGAAATGTCTGAGACCTAGTCATAGGACTATAGAATGCCTCCCCAGCCCCCACACCTCATTACCACATTACTAAAGTCCTGTTTATGATACTTCATCTTACCCAATATATTATGTCTGGCTTTCAAGAAAATATTACAAGGTATATAAAAAAGAAAAAACACAATTTGAAGAACAAGAGCAGACATCTGAACCAGACATTCAGGGATGTTGGAATGATCAGACTGGGAATTTAGAACAACTATGATTAAGATGGTAAGGGCTCTCATGGTCAAAGTAAACAATGTGCAAGAATAGATGGGCAATGCAAGGAGAGAGAAGTAGATCCTAAGACCCAAATAGAAATGCTAGAGGTTGGAGTGCCTGGGTGGCTCAGTGGGTTAAACCTCTGCCTTTGGTTCAGGTCATGATCTCACAGTCTTGGGATCAAGCCCCACGTCGGGCTCTCTGCTCAGCAGGGAGCCTTCTTCCTTCTCTCTCTCTCTCTGCCTGCTGCTCTGCCTACTTGTGGTCTCTCTCTCTCTGTCAAATAAATAAATAAGGTCTTTATTGAAAAATGCTAGAGATTAAAAACACTATAATAGAAATCAAGAATGCCTTTAATGGACTGGACATAGGTGATACAGATGAGGAAAGAATCTCTGAGCAAGTAAATATTTTAATAGAAATCTCGAAAATTAAAAAGCAAAGAAAACATAGACTGGGGGGAAAAATAGCAGAGCAGTATATCCAAGGACTGTGGAAAATCATCAAAAGGGGTAATATATGTGTATGAGAATACCAGAAAGAGAAGAAAGAAACAGAAGAAATACTTGAAAAATTAATAATGGAGAATTTCCTGAAATTAATGTCATACACCAAGCCAAAAAATCCAGGAAGCTCAGGAAACAGCAAGCAGGATGAATGCCAGACAAACAAGTTACATTTAGGCATTATTGTCTTCACACTATAGAAAATCAAAGATAAAGAAAAATATGAAAGACAAAAGAAATACCTTACCTATAAAGGAGCAAAGATAAGAATTACATCTTCTCAGAAACTGCAAACAAGAAAAGTGGTGTGAAGTATTTAGAGTTGAAAAAAAAAAAACAACCAACATAGAATCTGTTCATTGTGAAATATCTTTCAGAAGGAAGGGGAGGGGTGCTTGGGTAGCTCTTCATAAAACAGCTACCTTCAGCTCAGGTGGTGATCTCAAGGTACTGGGATCCAGCCCTGGATCTGGCTCCCTGCTTCTCCCTCCTCCGCTTCCTCTGCTTGTGTTCCTTCTCTTGCTGTGTCTCTCTCTGTCAAATAAATAAATAGAATATCTTAAAAAAAAAAAATGAAGGGGAAGTAACACCTTCCTCAGAGAAACAAATTTGAGGGAATTTGTTCCCAGTAGACTTGCCTGACCAGGAAAGATAAAAGAAGTCTTTAAAGAGAAATAAAATAATATAGATCAGAACCTCAGATCTACATAAGGAAAGGAAGAAAATTGAAGAAAGAATAAGTGAAGGTAAAAAAAAAATCCTTTAATTTTTCTTATTCTTATTTCATCTAACATTCAAATTAATAATAGCAACACTGTGTTTAATTATGTATACTTAAGTATACACACATACACAAATGCACACACATAGATATGCTTATGTATACTTATACATAACTGAAATAAATGACAGTAATGCTACAAAGGATAGGAAGGAGGAATTAAGATCATTTTGTTATATAAAGTACCCATACTACCTGTTAAATGGTACAGTGTTATTTGAAAGTGAACACGAATTAGCCTTAAATGTATATTACAAATTCTAGGGCAACCATTAAAAACAAAAACAAAAACATGACCAATGTAAGAAAGCATAGAAAATGAAATTATATAAAAAAAATGCTCAATTAAAACCACGAAAGAGTGAAAGGGAAGAATAAGAATGAAGATCAAGGGTAATAGATAGAAAAAGTAAGAGATATGATAATTATTATTCTAACCATATCCATTATCACCTTGAATGTCAATGGTTGAAAAACACAATTTAAAAGACAGAGATTGGATGCCTGGGTAGCTCATTTGGTTAAGTGACTGCCTTTGGATCACATCATGATCCTGAAGTCCCAGGATCAAGTCCCATGTTGTGCTCCCTGCTCACCAGGGAGTCTGCTTCTCCCTCTGACCCTCGCCCCCAGTGATCGCTCACTTTCTCTCTCTCTCTCTTTCATTCTCCCTTGCTCAAATAAATAAGCAAAAATATAGAATAATAAAAGAGATTGTCAGAATGAATAAAAAGCAAGACTAACTATATGTTGTATATAAGAAATCCACTTTAAATATAAAGGCAGATAAAGATTAAAAGTCAACGAATGGGCAAAAATATATACCCCATGTTAACACTAATCAAAAGATAACAGGGGTGCCTGGGTGTCTCAGTGAGTTAAGCCTCTGCCTTCGACTCAGGTCATTATCTCAGGGTCCTGGGATGGAGCCCCGCATCGGGCTCTCTGCCCAGCAGGGAGCCGGCTTCCCCCTCTCTCTCTGCCTGCCTCTCTGCCTACTTGTGATCCTCTCTCTCTCTATCAAATAAATAGATAAAATATTTTTTTTAAAAAAAGGTAATAGGAATAGCTATATTAATTCCAGACACAGTAAACTTGAAAAGAAAAAAAAATGAAAGTGCTCATGGTTATGAGAGGATATTATTATACAATGAAAAATGGGTCAATTTTCTAAGAAGTCATAGTAGTTTTTGATGTATATGCATCTAACAATGGAGCATCAAAATACATTGAGGCAAAAACTAATAGAATTTTAAAAAGAAATAGATTAATTCACTACCATAGCTGGACACTTTAACACTTCCCTCTCCGAACTGGGCAGATTTGGCTTTAAGAAAATCAGTAAGGATATAGTTGAACTGAACATCAGCATCAACCAAGTGGAAATTTAGGACATCTGTAGAGTATTTCATTTAACAACAACAGAATTTACGTTCTTCTCAGACTCACATGGAGCATTCACCAATATGATCATGTTTTGGGCCCTAAAATACACTTTTCCAAATAGAAGAATAAAAATCACACATTGCTATTAGAATATAATAGAATTAAACTAGAAATCAGTAACAGAAAGAGAATTGGAAAATCCAAAAATACATGGAAGTTAAACAACACTCTTCTAAATAAGTGGCACAAAAGAATCATAAAAGAAATTTCAAGGGAAATTCAAAATATTTTGAACTAAATGAAAATGAAAGCACAACTTATTAGACATTGTAGGAATTGATGAACACAGTGCTTAAATGGAAATTTATAGCATGAGATGCATATATTAAAAAAGAAGAAAGATCTGAAAACATTTTAAGTTTCCATTTTAGGGAACAGGAAACAAGACAAGAGTACTTTAAAATCAAAGGAGAAAAAATAGGATGAATAGAGCAGAAAACAAAATTTAAAATGAAATTTATAGGGAAAAATTAATGAAACAAGTAGACTCTTTGAAAGGATAAAAATAAGTTTAATAAACCTTTATTAGGATAACTAATATAAAAAAGAAGAGACAAATTAGTAATATGAGAAATGAAAGGGGACATCAATGCAGATCCTATGGACATTAAATGGATAGTAAAGAATCCTATGAACAATTCAACTTGATTCCCATAAATTTGATAACCTAAATGAAATAAAAAGAATTTCAACTACCTGAAAGATAATATTTGTTAAAACTCACACAAGAAGAAATAGACTATCTGAATAGACATATATCTATTAAAGAAACTGATAGATAAGGTCCTATATACTCTCTACCTATTAGAATGTCCAAAACTCAGAACATTAACACCAAATGCTGGTGAAGATGTGGTGCAACAGAAACTCTCACATTTGGCTGGTGATAATGTAAAATGACACAGATATTTTGGATGGCCATTTGGTGGTTGGTTACAAAATTAAATGTACTCTTACCATATCATCCAGCAATTGCATTTTTTGGTATTTATCCCAAAGTAGTTAAAAATGTATATCCACTCAAAAACCTGTACATGGGGGTTTATAGAAGTTTTATTCATAATTGTCAAATCTTGGAAGCGACCATAATGCCCTTCAATGGGTGAATGGATAAATTGTGGCACACCCAGACTCAAATAATACTGAGTAGTAAAAGGAAATGAGCTGTAGAGCCATGAAAAGACATGAGGACACTGATATGCATATTTCTGAGTGAAGGAATACAATTTCAAAATCCTGAACACCACTGATCCCAACTAAACAACATTCTGGAAAAGGCAAAACATGGAGACAGTAAATAGATATTATGGCGGGCAAAGAAGGAAGGGTAAACAGACAGAGAGGACTTTTAGGGTATTGAAAATATTCTGTGTAATACCATAATGATGGGTAAATATCATTGTCCAATTGTCCAAACCCACAGAATGTACAACACCAAGAATGAACCCTAATGTAAGTAAGCTATGAACTTTGGGTGGTTGTGATGTGTCAACCAATGTAAGTTCATCAAGTTTAACAATGGTACCTCTCCTGGACAGGGAAGGATATGGATGACAGGGATACAATGCATAGGTTGGGGCAGGAGGTATGTGGAGACTCTCATGCCTTTCCCTCCACTTTGCTCCAAAAAACCCCCCTTAAAACTGCTCTAAAAATTAATTTTTTAAAAAAAAACATTAAACATATTTATTAGAAATTTATTAAATGTGTTTATTGGCATGACACTATATTAGATACTCGATGCTGAGAATTGTACAGAGAATCTTTAGGCTTTGAATGGTCATAATATAAGAAAATATATATGCTGTACTTATACAGATACAGTCTAGTCAAATAACTAGAAAATATTGAAAAATAAATTTTTTCGACATAAACATGAGTTCATTTTAAAGATGACAAATGACTACTGATTTCCTTGAGTTTCATGTTTGTATCTAGTGGTTTAAGAAAACCATGTACCCCTGGGGATAAAAATATATGTTTTTAAAAAATAAAAAATTAAAAAAAAAAAGAAAAAAAGAAAACCATAAACATACCCCTGTAAAATCAGGCACAAAAACTTTCATGGAGCATATAATGGTATGATCTGGAACACTTTGCCTGCTGAGTATTTCCATTATGGTTATAAATGGGAACAGTACATAAAGCAACATGAAAAGCATCTGTTCCACTGGGATGTATAGAAATTGGATTGAGAATGTCAGACTGGTTTGTACTGAGATATTCTAGTATTTTTTTTCTTCTTTGCATCTCATTCTTTAATTTTTCTTTCTTCATCTATGTGGTTTGAATGTTAACATTGATAGAAATTAGAGATAGGGACACACACACACATAAAAGAAACTGCTCTGAGATTGCTGCTTTTCAAGTAAGTCAGGTGCTTTTGACATGTGGCTGTTATGAGGAAAGACCTGTCATAAGAGCTTTGACCTAACTCAGTCCAGCTGGGTCACTAGTTCCAGATAGAAATCTCCCCCTTGCCATCTGTGTGGATCCCAGATCATACTTGGTAATCATACACTTGTCTTTAATAGCTTTTTAACTTGACATTTCTTTCATATTCCCTAGAATTATAATTTTTCTATAAGTAAAAAAAAAATTGGAGGAAGAGGTGACAAAAAGTTATGGAATATTTTAAGATAGAATAGTAAGTTTAAGATATTACCATTAATATAACCCTCATACATAAAAATTTCCTAAACATTAAAATTTCCTCAAACACAAACATTCATTGAGTTATTTCTCTCATACCCAAAGCTAATTTTATGACATGAAAAAGATGAGTAAACATCTAAGAGAAAGTGGAAAGAAAGGGTGGTCAAGATTGAAAGAGTAATATATTCCATTTTTATTCTGTATGCATGGACCAAATGATAGGTTTTAGATTATGAAGTTTTATATATTTTGTATATTGTGTCAGCAGTTTACTGTCTACTAAAAAAAAAACTTATAAAAAATGAAGTCAGGGCGCCTGGGTGGCTCAGTGGGTTGGGCCGCTGCCTTCGGCTCAGGTCATGATCTCAGGGTCCTGGGATCGAGTCCCACATCAGGCTCTCTGCTCAGCAGGGAGCCTGCTTCCCTCTCTCTTCTCTCTGCCTGCCTCTCCATCTACTTGTGATTTCTCTCTGTCAAATAAATAAATAAAATCTTTAAAAAAAAATGAAGTCAAAGTAGAAGCAGTAGAAGCAGTTACAGTGAGAAAAAATAACTGGTAATTCTGATGAGTAGTGATCAGAGAACACTTAAAAAAACTGGTTTAAAGTGTCATGAGCCCAGATATGGTGGGTAGAATTGTTAAGTTGACCTCATCCATGAGATTCCTGTCTCCTAATTATTCAATCTAACACTTACCTCAGTACTGCTATGAAAGAACTTACAGATGGAATTAATCACTTGACTTTAAAGTAGAAAAAATATCCTGGACTATCTGTGTGTGTCCAGTATGTTCACCTGAACCCTTAGAAGCTGAAGTGGTCAGAAGAGTCTGTAAGAAAGATAGAGTAGAAGAGATGGCAAGAGCGATGAGGGAGCAGATGAAGTCAGAGATAGGGAAGCATGAGAAGAAAAATTGCTGCTGCTGGCTTCGAGGGGATCCATAAACTGGAAACAATCCAGCTTCTCTAGAAACAGAGAATAGTCTCTAGCTGACAGCCAGCAGAACATGAAGTCTCAGTCCTGCAACTGCATGGAACTGAATTCTGTAAATAAACGGAATGCTTCTGGAAATGGATTCTCCCCTAAAGACTCCAGAAAGAAATGCAGCTCTGTAGGCACCCTGATTTCTGCTATAAGTGAGATTCTAAACCGAGAAATCAGTTGAGATATGCTATGCCTGAACTCCTAACCTATGCAACTGTCAGATAATACTTTTCCATTGTTGTAAGTCTAAAAATGTGGTAATTTGTTATCACAACAATAGAAAGCAAATACAGAAGACATTCTTCTTTTTCAGAAGAAAGTCTGTGATATGGGAGTCCAAATAGGCATAGAATATAGTCAAGTATTGCAGCCAGGGACATACCGTCCCACTGATGCTGCAGAGACTTTTTGAGGGCCCAGAAGCAATCCCTTAGGTAACATTAGATGATTTGTAATGATTGTCTAGAAAGGTAACTGTTGTATATTATAGAAGTGCAGGTGTTGCAGAGGTGGCTTGTTTGAGGCTTATGTACGAAGCAAGAATAATTTTTGCCAACATTGAGAAATGATTTGTCAGCTGACTTAGACCCTCTCATGAAATCTATCATACAAAATGTTCCTATAACAAAAGTCTATGAAGGGGATACCTGGATGGCTCAGTTAGTTAAATGTCTGCCTTCAGCTCAGGTTGTGATCTCAGGGTCCTGGGACCGAGGTCCACCATTAAGTCCCTGCTCAGGAAGGAGCCTGCTTCTCCCTCTGCCTGCTGCTCCCCCAGCTTGTGCTTTCTGTCAAATAAATAAATAAAATCTTAAAAAAAAAAAAAAAAAGGCTGTGAAGGGATGGCATCACATCAAGAAGCAAAATCTAAAATACGGGGTGCCTGGGTAGCTCAGTTGGTTAAGCAACTGCCTTTGGATCAGATCATGATCCTGGAGTCCAGGGATCCAGTCTGCATCAGGCTCCCTGCTCAGCGGGGAGTTTACTTCTTTCTCTGACCTTCTCCCCTCTCATGCTCTCTCTCTCACTCTCTCTTTCTAAAATAAACAAATAAAATCTTTAAGAAATAAATACAAAACATTCTTTTGTTAATGGACAGAGTATATTGGATGCATTAGGTTTGATAGGAAATGATAATGATACTTCTCAGCTTCATGAAAATATCTGAGATGGAAAGGTAGCTTGCTTGAGAGATAACCTATTCCACTTACGGTTTGAATGAAAAAAAAAATGAGTTTAATTATCATTTTTGCATGTGTACCCTTATTCAACTTTACCAAGATTCAATTTGCATGTCATAAATTGCAAGCATTTTAAGTGTAGTTTGGTGGGTTTAAGCTAGTATATAAACCCATGTAACCATATCTCAATTAAGATACAGAACATTTTCATGAACAAAAAATTTCCCTTATGAGTTGCGGTCATTCCCAGCCCCTTCCCACCTCAGTCAACCATATTACTTCTCTCACTATAGTTTTGTTTGTGAAGATTTTGTGTAAAAGGACACATATAGTATGTACTCTTTGAGATCTGGATTTTTGTACTGAGGAAACTGTTTTTGACATTCTCTTTCTCTCTTTTGTTTTGTTTTGTTTTTTTTTTTTTTTTTTTTTTTTTGGATGTATTTGTTGTTTCTTCTTTTATCATTTTATTTTACTGAATGACTAACCTATCTGTTGATGAATGAATGTGTTGCTTCCAACTTGGGGTAATTATGAATAGAAAAACTATGAGCATTTGTATACAAGGTATTTTGTGAAGAGATTTTTTCATTTCTTTGGGATCATTATTTATGTAGAATTGCTTGGCTATATAGCAATAGCATATTTAACATTAGTAGGAACCACAGAAATGGAGCATCTGGGTGGCTCAGTGGGTTAAGACTCTGCCTTCAGCTCAGGTCATGATCCCAGGGTCCTGGGATCAAGCTCCACATTGGGCTCTCTCTGCTCAGCAGGGAACCTGCTTCCTCCTCTCTCTCTGCCTGCCTCTCTGCCTACTTGTGATCTCTGTCTGTCAAATAAATAAATAAAATCTTAAAAAAAAAAAAGTAAAATCCTCACTTAAAAAAAAAAAAAAGAAAGAAACTACAGAACTTTTCAGGAGTGGTTATATCTTGTCACACTCCCACCAGCTAAGCTTGAGTATCACTTGCTCTACATCCTCACCAACAACTGATGTCACTAATCTGTTGAAGTTTAGTCATTCTAGTATATGTGTAGTGATACCACGTTGTGGTCTTAATTTACATTTCCCTAACTTCCAATGATATTAAGCACCTTTTCTTATGTTTACAGGTTATTCACATATCTTCTTTTATAAAGCATTTTTTGAAATTTTTTCCTATTTTTTTAAGATTTTATTTATTTGTTTTATTCGAGTGAGAGAGAGAGAGAGAAAGCAGGGAAAGGGGCAAAGGAAGAGGGAGAGAATCTCGAGCAGTCTCCCTGCTGAGTGCAGAGCTGGACATGGGGCTCAATCTCACAACCCTGAGATCATGACCTGAGCTGAAACCAAGAGCTGGACACTTAACCAACTGAGCCACCTAGGTGCCCCGAAATATTTTTTTTTTTAATTTTTGTGGGGAAATTTGATTTATTATTATTTAGGTATAATAATTATTTAGATCCTATGAATATAAGTCCTTTGACAGGTATATATACTGAGGATATTTTCTCCTAATCTATGGATTGTTTTTTATTTTCTTCATGCTAATTTTTGATAAACATGTTTTTAATTTTGAAGTCCAGTTAGTCATTTTTTTCCCTTTTGTGGTTAATGCTTTTTTTTTTTAATTTTTTTAAGATTTTATGTATTTATTTGCCAGAGAGAGAGAAAGAGGGAGAACATAAGCAGGGGGAGCAGCAGGCAGAGGGAGAAGCAGACTTCCCAGTGAGCAAAGAGCCCAATGTGGGACTCCATGCCAGGTCCCTGGGATCATGACCTGAGCCAAAGTTAGATGTTTACCCAACTGAACCACCCAGGCTTCCCTGTGGTTAATGCTTTTTATGTTATCTATTTCAGTAACCATTGTTTGCCCCAAAGTTGCATAGATTTCCCCTTATGTTTTTGTCTAAGGCTGTTAAAGCTTTAGCCATTATATTTAGAACTATCATCCATTTTGAGTTAATTTTTATGAATGGTAAAATTTCACTTTTTTTTTTTTCCTGTAAGACAATCATAATGTTCTAGCACCATTTGTTGAAAATATTCTTCTTTCTCTACTGACTTTCCTCGGCTCATTTGTTGAAAATGATAGACTATATATGTGCATATATCTGGACACTTTATACCATTGATATCTATATATCCTAAGTTAAAACCACGTTGTCTTAATTACCATAGCATTATATTCAGTTTTGAAACTAGAAAGTGTAAGTCTTCTGAAAATATTCTTCTTTTTCAAGATTGGTTTTTCTGGTCTAGGTTATTAGCACCACCATATAAATTTAAGAATCAGTTTGTTAATTTCTATATAGAAGTCATGGGAGTTTGTTAGAATTTTATTGAACCTATAGACCAACTTAGGGAGAACTGATCACTTAAATAAGTTTGTCTTTCCATGCATGTACATTGCATATACCTTCAACATTTTAGGCTCTGTTTAATATCTTTCTCTATAGAAAAAGTATGTATCTTCCATATACTTTGTTAAGTTTATACCTGAGTATTTTATATATCCAGATACCCTTATAAAGACTAAACATTTTTTTTCATTTTCAAAATGATTTTGCTTGGAAATGAAATTTATTCATGTATACTGTCCTTGTGTCATTTGACCTTGCTGATTTTACTTACTGGTTTCTTCTTTTATTAGTAAATTTTAGGATTCTCCATGTACACAATCACATCACCTATAAACAAAGATAATTTTATTTTATTTTTTGTACAGCTTTTACTTTTTTTTCTATTTTATACTCACTAGAAACTAATACAATGTTGAATATAAGTACATTCAGTCTATAGTGAATTATACTGATTGATTCAAATATTAAAAGAGTCTTACATTCCTATAATAAAACTGACTTGATCATGATGTACTTTCCTTATGTAGAATGCCAGTTGATTTTCATTAACTAGATTTGTTAAGGTTTTCCAGTGTTAATGAGGAACACTGGTAATTTTTTCCCATAATGTATTTGAACTGGAACTATTTCCTACACTCAAATATTCTGATAGAGTATATGTAAGAGTTGTAATATGTTTTTATTTTTAAATATCAACAGAATTTACTAGTAAAAGAATTTTGTCCTAGAGGTTTTCCTCTTTTCTTTTTTCTGTTCTTTCTTCCTTTCTTTTTTCTTCCCTTCCTTCCTTTTTTATTTTCTTTCTCTCCTTCCTTCCTTCCTTCCTTCCTTCCTTCCTCCCTCCCTCCCTCCCTCCCTCCCTCTCTCTCTCTCTCTCTTTCTTTCTTTCTTTCTTTCTTTCATCTTTTTGACAGAAAGCTAGCGCGCATAAGGGGGGAGCAGGAGAGAGAAAACAGGATCCCCGCTGAGCAAGGAACCTAATGTGGACTCTATCCCAGGACTCTGGGATTACAAACTGAGCTGAAGGCAGAAGCTTAACCTACTGAGGCACCCAGGTAGCCTCTTTCTTTTTTTCCAACTTCCTTCCTTCCTCTTATTTTGTGACAATGCTTTGAATTATTATTATATATCATTTAGTCAAAACAGGGTAATACAAATGTTTTATTTCTTCTTAAATCATTTTTGTTAATTTGTGTCTTTCAAGAAATCTTTCAGTTTTCTCTAAATTTTTGATTAGTGGGCATTAATTTTTTCACAACAATCCCTTATCATTTTAATAATAATAGACTCTCTGGTAATGTCTTATTTTTTAATACTGTTATTCATAATCTGTGGGTCTTTTTCTATTTTTTCCTTTATCAATATAGGAAGAGTTTTATCAATTTCAGTGATCTTTTGAAAAAAAGTGCTTTTAGGTTTGTTGATTTTTCTCTGCACTTGGCATTTTCTTTTTTATAGTTTTCCAATGTACATTTTTCTTTCTTTAGCTAAATATGAGTTTAATTTGTTCTTATCCTACCTTTTTAAGATGAAAATTTAGATCACATGGTTTTAGGTGATTATTCTTTTCTAAGATAATCATTTAAAGGTAGACACTTTCCTGTAAGCACTGTATGAGTTTCAATCACAAACTTTAATGTTCTGCTTTCAATATCATTAAGTTCAAAGTACTTTCTCATTTCCCTTGTTATTTCTTCTTTGACATATAGGCTTTTTAGAAGTATTTTGTTTAGTTTCTAAATATTTGAGGCTTTTCTAAGATATCATTTTATTATTGATTTCTTTTTTTTTTTAAGATTTTATTTATTTACTTGTCAGAGAGAGAGAGAGCAAGCACACAAGCAGGGGGAGTAGCAGAGAGTGAAGCAGGCTCCTAGTCGAGCAGGAAGCCCTATGTGGAACTTGATCCCAGGACCCAGGGATCATGATCTGAGCCAAAGGCAAATGCTTAAACTATTGAGCCACCCAGTTGCCTCTGTTAATTTCTTTTTTATAGTTTTATTTATTGGAGAGAGAGAGAGAGAGAGAGAGAGAGAGAGCACATGTCTACAGGGAAGGGAGCAGAGGAACAGAACCTTCAAGCAGAGTCCCCACTAAACACAGAGCCCCAGGTAGATGGGGACTCAATGTCAGGACTCATGAGATCATGACTTGACTCAGAACCAAGAGCTGGAAGTGCAACTGACTGAACTATCTAGGGGCACCTTGTTATTGATTTCTAATTTAATTATCCTATGAAGAATAATGCTTAAAAGGATTTCTGTCCCTTGTATTTTTTTGAAACTTGCTTTATGGCCTACCAGATGGATATATTGGCTAATGTTCCAAACACACTTGAAAAAAACGTGTATTCCATTTTTGTTGTATGTAAAGCTTTATAAATGTCAATTAGACCATTTATCTTGACAGCCTATTTAGCTTTTCTTTCTGATTGTCTCTGTAATAAGTCTATAAAAATACTGAGAAGGGAAGATGAAATAATTCAACCAAAACTGTAGATTTGCCTTTTTTTTTCTGTCATTTTTTCATGTATAATGAGCCTATATTATTAGGTGCACACATATTCAGTATTGTTTTATTTTCTTAGAGAATTGCCTATTTAATCATTATAACATAACTACGAGAATCCCTGGTAAAGTCTAGAGTAACTTTATACTGTGATTTGCACATTTCCACTTCTAATATGTGGAACTTTTAGCATTTCTACAGAATGCGTGTAGATTCCATGCAGTCTTTCCAATCTGATTAAACTCAACACTTACCCAACCCTATGAGAGTTCTCAGAGTTTTCTATCTTCTGGCTCTATGATGGTTGTATTTACTTAATAGTTATTCTTTGCCTGGCCTTGTGGATTCATTCTATGTATTCAAAATTTAGCCAAAGAATCGAGGTAACTCCTAAGCAGATCTTTGGAGCTCTTTCTCTGAGTAACTTCTTTTTTATCAGTGGTCTATCCTCCACATACTAGCTCTCTAAGCCTTGCTGATCTCTAATTTCTATGTGTTCAGTCTAGTAAGAGTATGAGCTCTTGTTTATGCCACTCCTCTTTATGCCAGGGTCCAGTAATCAACTCTATTCAGAAAGCTAGGACATTCACCCAGGGTTCATCTGCCTTCTTTTTCCCCTTCTAAATTATTCACAGATTTTTGCTACCTACTCTCCAATGAATAAAGAAAAATTGTTTCATAATTTATCCAGTTTTATAGTTGATTATGACTGGATTACAAGTTTCATGTTCATTAATTACTTTATAATGGCTGAAATTAGGACACATTCCATTTTGAAATACTGTGATTTCTATTTCCTAGATTAAAGTAAATCTATCTTCTCATAAATTTTATCCATTACTCTATTCTTTATGTTGGCACAAAATACATTTTCCCCTATTACTGTCTCATATTACCTCACTTTAATACTGATAAACAACATTAAAGTATGAAATGAGTAGTAGTTTTACTGTTTGTTAATTACTTTGTCCAATTACTTAGCTTACCCATTTGTGTTCATCATTGTACTCTAAGACAGGTTCAGTTAACCCTATTTTAACCCTTATTCATCTTCCTCATATTTTTAACTCAATTTTCATCAATTTATAACACATATTTGCCCTTTATTTAGTTTGTTTTATAACTTCATTGAATAGTAACATTTGTCCATTAAAAAAATGGGAAATAAGAGAAATAGCCAAATGAAAAGAACTCACAATCCAAATCATCTTTCCTCTATCTTTTTCACTGGCATAGTTTTTAAAGCTTTGTTCAGGTATATTTTGTAAGATTTCCAAAATGGACAATAAATCTTGCTTATAAGGTTTTTCTAGAAGAAATTCTTATCTCTTATTATAATATCATCATAATGAGAAACATCAATGTATAACAAAATTTATTCTTTTTGCATATTAACTGAATGCAATTTTGAGTTAGAACACTGACCTCCATATTCTTTTTTTTTTAAGACTTTATTTATTTATTTGACAGAGAGAGACACAGTGAGAGAGGGAACAGAAACAGGGGGAGTGGGAGAGGGAGAAGCAGGCTCTCTGCCCAGCAGGGAGCCCAATGTGGGGCTCGATCCCAGGACCCTGGGATCATGACCTGACCAGAAGGCAGATGGCTTAATCCCTAAGACACCCACCCCAACCTTCTCCGTGTTCTTAAAGAATTCTTGATGTGACCAATTTCAACAGGTATAATTTGTTTAAATGGTAGTTTTCTTCAGAATATTTGTGACAAGTTCTGGAGCATGCAAGTTCTTTCATAATAGTAACCCTCCCACTCTTTAGTTTTTAACTATGATTTACATCTCTATTGCTTAAAATATTTCTTTGAAATTATTAATATCTTAAGTTCACCTCTTTCCCACTGATTTACATAATGACACAAATAATAACAATGATTAACATTTATTAATAATTATTTATTTTATATTAAGTATTTTGTAGTCACTAAGAGTTTAAGTTAGTGTTCTCACTATTTCTTCAATTGGTTTCTTCCTCCATCTTCAGTGATTTGAAAACCTTGCTTAAGGGTGTCTTCTTATCCTTTCTCTATCATCATATTTAGAAATTTAAATGTCTATATTATGGAAATAACTAACAACTGGTTTTATCTCCTTCGCCTTATCCATTTCAGTAGCTACACTACTAGTATTTACCAGCATTTCAGCAGTTTGGTTTCAGCAACCATTAAATCTATGTATCTTTAAAAAAAATCTCAAAATTGGAAATTGGACCCTTTAGTAGGACTTAGTTGAGAGAATCAACTCTTCCTCCCTCTCTACTACTTCTTCTCCCTCTTTGTACACACACACACACGCACACACACACTCAGAGTCACACACACTCTCTCTATACAGTATAGCATCTTTTGACATAACACAATAGCCGAGAAGATACATTGAGAAGATGCTGCATTTGCTTTGACTGCATTGTGTGATTTTGAATAAAATTGAACATTGATCTGGGAAGCCTAGAAGAAAATTGGGAATATGGATCTGGAGCTTCATAAGAAGGATAAAGCTATGCATATGCATTTGTATTAATTTACTTACATATGAATGTTAAGGTTCTAAGCTAAAGTTTTTTTTTTTCTTGATGGTGTATTTTCTTTACTGACCTAATTACTGTCATGTAGAGTTCCTGTGATAGGGTAAGAGCTATTAAAACTGAATATCTGGGGCGCTCAATGGGTTAAAGTCTCTGCCTTCAGCTCAGGTCATGTCCTGGGATGGAGCCCCACAATGGGCTCTCTGCTCAGCAGGGAGCCTGCTTCCCTTCCTCTCTCTCTGGCTGCCTCTCTGCCTACCTGTGATCTCTGTCTGTCAAATAAATAAATAAAATATTAAAAAAAATGAATATCTGATGGTGGGTGGGATGGGTTATATTTGGAATTATTGTGTACCAAACATAATGCTCATCATGCATTCTGCCTCATTTAATTGTAAATGGAATTTCAGCTTCTGTTAATCTAAAAATAACATCACATAAAATAATTTAAACACTTTTTAGTTGATCATAGCTAGAACTTAAAGTATATTTCTCTGAAACTTTATACATTTGTGTTTTATTTACATTTAAGTAAATAACAGAAACATGATTTTATTTCTCCTATAACAATTTCCTCATCAAGATTTACATTGTGAACTCAGTCTTCAAATTACTGTTTTTTTCCTAGAGATTTCTTTAAAAAGTTTATTTATTTATTTTTAGAGAGAGAGAGAGAGAATGTGCATGGGGGTGGTGCAGAGGGAGAGAGAGAAACATCCCAAGCAGACTCCCTACTGAGCAGGGAGCCTGATGTGGGGCTCAATCTCATGACCCAGAGATCAGGACCTGTGCCAAAATCAAGAGTCCAATGCTAAACCCACTGAGGCACTCAGGTGTGCCTAGAGATTATTCTTAAGGGATGTAGATCTTTTATTTGGAGTTTAGCATTCTTTATTAATTAAAAAGCACTGATGCGTTTTCTGAATTGTGATCTGCTATATTATAGAAGTTAGCATTTTTTCTTTTCATAAACTATTAAATGTATATAAAATATGCATTTATTGACAAATATCTCTATGCAATAGGACAAAAATGTATATATACAACTTTCCACTTGAAAGGTGTGCACTCCAATTAGCTGAAGTAAAGGAATTCTAACCATACCAGACTTTCCAAAAAGAAAGTCAACAATAGAAATTAAGTTTTAAAAATGTTTGTTTTACTGTCTTGACACTCTATTTTCAGCTACTTTGTGAATAAAACTAATATGCATTGAAAAATCAATGTTAGATATGGTATTTATTTACCTGATTCTCTGTTTTTCAGTTGCCTCTTTTTGATAATTTTTTGTCTTACAAAACATATTAAAAGGTAGAATTGTTTTTATTCTTCATTATACTTAATAATCAGGACCAAGTAAACAGTACAGATGAATTAGACAAAGGTAAGCCTTTGTTAAGGTTTGTGAGAGCCTACTTTATCAGGAAATTCCTTAGGTATCTAAATAGGAAGCTAATCATGGATATCACCTTTTTTTTCCTCGTCTATAAGCATTTTGAGAAACTTTTGTGATAGGAGTTGAAAATACATTTTATTTGACCAATACCAAGTTTATTCTATATTCAAATGGTTTATTTAGGTGGGGGTAGAGGAAAAATGTTTCTTACTGGTGAGTAAAATACTGTCCTGATCCAAAAGTTTCCAACTCTGTCCTTGGAAGTGATGCTTGCAATTCTGTTTAACGGCAAAGACCTTTTTAATATCCAACTTGAAAAGCTTAAAGGAGCTTAACACTGATTTAAATGTACATTAAGCCATAATGCAATCCCTTTTCTTGTATTCACAGTGCAAGTTTAGAAGGGAAGAATAAATGGGCCTTGGCTTTTTAAAAAGGGAGTAAAGGGTAACAATAGGACCTAAACAAATTTTGCCCAATTTGAGTGCATACTTATAATTACCTTGCAAGTTATGTCCCATACTATTGTTAATTTAACTTTGAAAAGATAAGTAAGGAAGGCATTTTCCTCTCAGTTTTACCCGTGCTGATTTTGTGGAGAGTGGCACACAAGCTAGTGGCATGCCCAGCAACAAGCTGATCCCTGAGAGCTGAGAGCAGGGAGCCAAGAGGCGACTAGATACGATGAAGGCTATTACTCTCTTCTTTCCAGGTTAGTGTCTCTGGGAGCTCATCCCTGGGGCCCTCCTTAGCCAGCTGCTCCTCTTAACTCTCTCTCCTCCCTCATCCAGCACCGGACAAGCAGTGATGCATTAATGGCTCAGTGCTGGGAACACCATGGTGTGCGTGAGGGTATTCAGAAATCCTTATCCTCACATGCTTTTGCTGTGCGGTTTATTTTTAACAAAGAACTAGAAGGGAAGTGTGGATGTGAGTGAAAGAGAAGGGCAGGGGGTGAAAGACCACTTTGCAGCAAATGAATTACATTCAACGTCAATTTTTAACTAATTCTTCCTGGGGCTATTAAAAGAGCTCGTGTTACATAGAGTCACAAACCAGTCCCCAGAAAATGAGTATCAGTGAGAGATCCACTTCTGGGCATAAAGCATCCTCTTTAGAGAAAATCATTCTTGAAGTCCATATATTAAGTTTGTTCTCACTATTCTGAGGCAGGTTTAAAAAATAAAACAGAAAAGAAAGAAAACCTGTTGGAGTTATCCATTTTAAAGAGACCATAAATTGACCTCCTGCTGATGTCAAAGTACTCAGTAAGGGGGAAAAAAAATCCCATAAAACAAAACAACAAAACAACAACAACAACAAAACAAAGAAACCTTTCACAGCCCACAACAGAGATTGCTTCAGTTCAGTTTCCTCTCCTATGGAGGATCTTGCTTTTTATTTTAGCCCCATAATACATTTATTAGAAGAAAATCCAGGATCATTATGAAATAAATGAAAAATAAAAGCCTAATGCACATGGGCAGGGAACTGTTTTTATAGCTTCTTTGCCCTATTAGCTGTCAGATACTTTTCTGTTCACTCTTTTATTTGTTCAGCCCTTCTGTCCTCCCTTCTCCTCCCACCCCTCTCCTTCCCCCTCCCACTCTCCCTTCCTTCTTTCCTTCCTTCCTTCCTTCCTTCCTTCCTTCCTTCCTTCCTTCCTTCCTTCCTTCCTTCCTTCGTAAAGGGGCCTGTTCCTAGCTGTGGAAAGTATTAGGGAAAGCTAAATTTACTTTCCTTGAAGAGCTTAAACCAATAGTTTCATTTATTAGCTTGAACTTCCCTTTAACATGAGGTCTTGCACCCTTAATTCTGTTGCAGTATACAGTGACAACATCTACTTTAATTGTACTAGAAAGAAGAGTCTCAAGAAAGTGCCTTTATTCCCACAGTCAACTAGTCTCTGTATTAGTAGCTTTGTAGAAACTTCTTGGAGGTGACCTCTTCAAGATACGCACATCTTGCCATCAACAATCCATAGGAGAGTTTGAAATGGGGTGTGAGAACATGCAACATTTTACTCAGTGTCTTGGGAGACACCATTATCATGACCCCTTAAATTTACTGTCTTCGTAGACAACTTGCTATGGGAAAGGGGGACTTTGGAGTTAACTCAGCAGCTTCTGCAAATGAATGTTCCATGAGAGTATTACTGCAAACCCCAAGAGGGGACATTAGTCTAGTTCTTCATTAGCAGGGGTGAGAAAAAGCTGTCCTCTGTGTTCCTGGATAGGCAGACTCTATTCCAGTAGGAGTTTCTCTCTGGAATTCAATTCTCTGAAATTCTTAGTGCTCCCAAAGTCAAACTTGCCTTTAATGGAAATGGGATAAGGGGAATCTGAAAATGTCAAGTGCAGAGTTTTATTTTTCAAGGAGACTGTGGGTTTACAAACTGGGAGCAAAAAAACCCCGCACCATTCCTTGAAGCAGAATTAAAGCACGATTGTACAAGTCCAATGTATTACAATTTGACAATGTGCACTAACTGATAATGCCACCCACTTGACTCATTTACCAATTTAAGGATATTTTGTAATCTCCCTGTGAGCTTCCCAACATAATAGAAGAACTCTGAATGTGTGTGCTTGTATGTGTGCATTGCTCTAAAACCACGAATAACTTCCCAAGGTGCTTAAGAAAATAGAACAACTTCTTTCCTCACCCTTTCTATAACAATGATATTTGTGTAGAGGTAATTTTTTTTCAGTTAAATTTTAGTGCAATGTGTGGGTGAACAAAACTGCTATTTCAAAAGCACGTAAATAAAGTTTAAAGAAAGGGATTGAGAACATTGCTAAATGTATTCTACTTCTTATAGAGTGAAAATGAATCTGAGTAGGAAAAAAACCCAGTATTTGATAGTAAAGTGTTAAAAAGATACAACCTGATTTACTAATCTATCTATTCCTAAATTTAAATTGAAGGAACCCATAAGAATCATCCTAAGATACGTTTGTCTTCTTCTACCCCTACAAAAATATACTGATAATAGTGAATCATAAATGCAGAATGGTATCCCTTTACTAAACTTTTAAGTTTTATAGAATTTTACAATTTTACAATTTAGAATTTTGGAAAATATCTCATTTATTAGATATAACCTACCTGTGCTAATTTAAAGAGATATTGATTAGGACTGTATCTAAGGTCTGTATCTAAGATGGGTGTCGTGGTAAGTGCTAATTCAAATCAGTCATTACCATGTGATTTCTTAAAAATTTTACAACACCTATAAAAGACTAGTCAATAAAACACAACATTTTGAAAACGCTCAATAGTGATCTGTCAGAAAAATAGTTACAAAGTACCTACTCATTGTTGTGCTAGACTCATGCCTTTAGGGAGAGATCTATATAAGTTCTTGTGCTCTAGAAACTTAAAAGTGAAGAGATGAACTGCCATATTAATTCTCTGTGTTTTTTTTTTTAATTCCACTGAATATTTTTAGAACTTTATAGAACATATAGCTTGTGATTTGAAAAACAGATCTTCTATAGGATCAGTGAGAGGTGGCCCTCTTGCTCTACTTGAACAATTCTAAGAGTGGGGAAAAGATTGCAACATGAATAAAACTGATCCTTTGATGAAGAGCTCTGACCTTCTAACCAATAGGCTACATTTTATTTTCTAAAACAATCATAATACATAGTAAGGTCTTAGAATATTTGAAACTGGGATGCCTGGATGGCTCAGTGGGTTAAGCATCTGCCTTCAGCTCAGGTCATGATCTCAGGGTCCTGGAATTGAGCCCTACTTTGGGCTCCTTGCTCAGTGGGGAGTCTGCTTCTCCCTCTGCCTGCTGCTCCCTCTGCTTATGTTCCCTCTTTCTTTCTCTGACAAATAAAATCTTTAAAAAATAAAAGAAAAAAAAAAGAATATTTGAAACTTGTCCTAGTTTGCCCCCCTACATTTTCAAAACTATCCTGTAATTTTAACAAATTCTTCTATTTTTACATTATATCTGGTATATGGTAGCTATTAATTTCTCAGCCTTATAGCCTATTAGTTTAAAAAAGCTGAGAACTTGCTCTTTGGCCCTTTTCTACCATATAACTTGTTGGCACTTCTAGAAATCTCTGTGTTGCTCTCTTGATTCTATGTTCTTTCTCTTCCCAGCTCCACTCTATCTCTTTTTCTCCCTTTAAAATTTGGAATTTGTGGGTTGGTTTGTTTGTTGTTCTGGACTGGTCTCTACTGAATTGGAAGCTGGGTACTGTTTCTTCCTTCTTGGGCTCAACTTCATCTCTAAGCACTATTTTGGTTCCTCCTGCCACAGTCTCACATGCATATCCACAGTCTTTAGGATAGCCCCAGCCCAGCTGCACACCGACCTGGTTGAAGGACTCTGACACAAATCAAGAGTATAGGCATTCTAGCTTTCTTAGATTATTAAATAATTATGCCACGATTCCATGTCCCAGGGTCTCCATTCTGTCCATATCTCTGGGCCTGCACAAAAGAGTGGCCTAGGTATGCTGAGATTTTATATCTGTGACAAATTGTAGCTCATTCAAGGACAGTGAGGAGGCCTACATGCTAAACTGGTGAGTATACTTCTGACTGCCCACTGACAGTCTTCTCAGCCTCATACTCTGGCTTCTCACAGAAGTTTTCTAGTTAAAAAGTGCATTTCTAGGTTTTTGAAGAGTTCATGCTGCAAAACATTTCCCATCAGAGTATGGAGATCTAATTTAATGCAATATTTAAAGTGGAGAGGTTGCTATAGCCACTCGTAGCCTTGTAGCATTTATACCTAGAGAAATTCACCAGTGCCGGAGACCCTCCTACTTTAAGAAATGATTGCACTATGACAAAATAAATTGCAAGTTTACAAGGAGCCAGTTTGTACCAACCCTGAGTGGATAATGTCTTTCCTTTACCTAAGTAGGTTTGACTATAGATAGAAGATTAGTGGAACATCCATTCTAGCATTATTGAGGTCTGTTTCCATTACCCTAATAAGCATGGAATAAACAGAAACATACTCAAGGCAGAATACTGACTCATAGAGGAATAAGAAGAGACTAACTGCAATCTGTATGTTTGTTTTAAGAAAGCTTCAGATGCACCCTACTTCATAAACTTATGTGACTTCCTAGAATTTGTAGCTTTTCTAAGCAAATGACTTAGCTCCAGATAGAGGCAGCTGAGAAGAGCCTATCTTTTTGAAGTTTCTACTAAGGACTCATATTCATTGGATGAAGGGTTTACTTCAATGAGGAAATCAATTGTCCTTACCTTCTAACTTACTATAGTACCTAAATAGAACTCTGATCTGTGGATATTGATAGTTCTCATTGATATAATTATTCTGTTTTTCTCCTCATTGTATTCTGATGAATAGCCAAAAATATCTGATCTCTGAAGTTACCCAAGACTAAGCGTAATTGGTGGTTTTGAGGATCAAGACATGGTATATTGGGCTCAAATTTCTACCTGACCTAGGACATAGTCCATATGCATGAGCACTGCTGAGTGGTAGTCCCAGGTAGAGGTTGGAATTTATTTCCATGATAATCATCCTACTTAACTACATATGGTAGAGTAAGTTGAGGTGTATGCCCCTGATTGCTCATTCATTGTACATGGCCTCTCCTAGCTGAAAGTCCACTAATTTTGATTCCACTCCCTCCACAGTTGTAAGTGTAGACTTACTTGAGTTTTTTAGGCAGCAACATAACACTGTGATTTATACCAGGCTAGTGGAAAAGTAAACGGTAAGTGCTTTTTTGTGTAATTTTATGTTAATTTGTCTTCATACATTCTGTACTTGCCAAATCTTTTTTTTCTTTTTAAGTAAAAATTTTACATTTATTATAGGTGTAGAAGAAGTTATCTAGAACCTGGATTTAGTAACATTTGAGCTATCCTTTTTATATCTGCCTTCTGTTTACACTCTGTTAGCCATGGTCATTTTCCTTTCTACAATTAACTTATCTCCTCTTGATTAATTTTGTTTTTCCTCGTGTTTTAGAGTTAACTGAAATATACTTATTGGTACTTGAGACTAATTAGAAAAGGGGCAAGTGTATTCCTAGTAATTCAAAAAATAAATATGAGGCTCTTGTAACTTGGAACTGCCCTATTCTAGATAAAGTAGGTTTTGATGTAAGGTGTCAAAATCAATTCTGCATAGCCCTGCTCTGAGATGGTCAGAGGCTGAGGGAAAATGCTGTGGCAAAAGTAGGCTGACCTTACTTTTCCACAAGTGCATATTTATCTGGTACTAGAATTACCAATAAATATCTCCACTCACTACCTCTACCGTGGCACCTTACATAAAGACAGTTTTATCAAAAGAAACATTACTGAAATATTTTTGGCTATTCCTCTGAATACAATGAGGAGAAAAATTGAACAATTATATCAATGAGAACTATCAATAAGCCCAATTTTGCCTGGAAAAGACTATAGCTTTCAGTTATGGGACTTTGGGGTCAGAGCTATGCTAAATATTTGCTCAATTTGATCATTTTTCCCGTTTAGACCCAAGCAGAATAATTTCATGAAATGGCAATAAAATATTTCTTCAGGATATTTTACTTAAAATATATTCAAGATGACAAGGATTGTATAGTAGAACTCTCACTGACAATTACTAGCATACAGATGATTCCTTATGAAAAGGTAATATACTTTAAGTGTACTAAAAGTACTTTCAAAACTGCTGGCACCTCATGGGAAAACTTTGAAGAGTGCATTCAGAAAACTCTATTTGGCCTATATTTGGTTGCTTTTATTTTTCTATTCTTTATTGATAGGGACAATGATATAATTCTCAAATATTCTAAAGATCTCATATGTTCTGTAACTCCTTCCTCTTATTCTATAACACCAAATTTGCTCAACTCTATAGCATCCTAAAATTAAATTTCTTTTTATACATCCTATTGCAATCAATTTCTACATAAAAATGGGAATTCAATGACATTTTGCATTATATTTTTTACAATTCACTTACAATAACTGTGTTTTCTTTTAGGCTTTTGTATTTTGTAATTTTGTGTTTTTTTCTTATTGTGACATTTTCTTCAAGGCTGTTAATGCTTTCAAAAAAGAAATTGCATGTATCATTAATACCTAACACAGTACCTAGACTATAGTAGGTTTTTTGCTCCATAAATGTATGAATCGTTTGGGTAATAGTTTGGGTAGTCTTTATCAGTGAAATGATCACAACTAGATTTTTATTGTTTCATTTTGTTTTGTTTTTAAAAGATTTTATTTACCTGATAGAGACAAAGAGAGAGTGCATGCCCACATAGGAGCCAGGCTAGGGGCAGAGGTAATCTCAGAGCTGGCTCTGAGCCCAAGCCAGTTGTGGTACTCAGTCTCTTGACCTTGAGGTCATGACCTGAGCAAAAATCATGAATTGTCTGCCTAACCAACTGAGGCACCCAGGTGCCCCTTATTTTTACTCATCCATTCCACATTTCCTGTTAATCATCCATCAAATTCTATTTAAGTAACATTTGAATATCTGGACAATACTGTTGGATTACTGTCACAAAGTACTGTTTGGACAATGTTTAAGAACTTAGATACTGCTGTTTATTTCTCATCAGAGAATAGAATCTTTCTTTTCAGAACTTTGTAACACATGGCCACCTTGATCTACAAAAAAACCTTTTTTTAGTAAAAACTGTAATTAATGTGTATATAATCACCAGAATCACATTAATCATCTTATTCTTTCTGTCATTTTTATTATCTTTAATCCTACTACAGAAATGACAAATATGACTGATTCTTCACCAAATATGCTCATATTTGGGTAATAGACATAATTTGTCATTAAAACCAAGTAAAGGAATTGATGTTTAATACATTACCTGATTTCCATTGAACCTATCTTTTTTTTTTTTTTTTTTTCTTTTTAGACCTTGGGCATGTTCTATTTTTGTAGATTCATTAGGTTGTCAAATGCTAAGGGCAGTGACTTGACAAATCATCTTCAGGAGAAGGTGGGTTTATGAAACATTTGTTTTCATGGATTCACATGGTTAAAATAAAGAAAGAGATGCATGGTTTATGGCCTGTTATAGCAGTAAATGTGTTTGTGAAAGCTATTGCTCAAAGTTATTTTTTTCCCTATATGGCATATATTTAAATGCTAAGATCCAGTTTCCCGTATTTCTAATTTTAGTTCCCTAGAATTAGATGGACCCAGTAGTTGCAAACACTATGGTCTATTATACAATTACTTATTCTACTTGTATAATGCCAAACATCTAATCTTATCACTAAGATGAGTTGGACTCTAAAATAAGATGCCAGCTATTTTCATAATTTCAGACTGTTAAAGATTATACAAATTTATCTATTTATCTATGTACTTACGCAGCTCTTATTGAATATCTTCCTTGGAGAACTCTTATTGGATATCTTATTGAATATCTTTCTTGGACATAAAGAATATGAAAATGAAGATAAAACATCACTTATCTGCTCTCAAAGAACATAGTTTTGAGTAGGAGAGACCATTTGTTTGATAGATAAGTAACAGGAAAAATTACTTAATGATAGTGTTTAATTATACATTTCGTGTGTGTTCATAGCTCAGATAAAAGAACTTTAAGTCTATTTGTTTAAAACATTTGTTGATGATAATGAAGCCGCATTCCACCAATGTGGTGGAAAGGTAATCTCTGTTAGGGCTAGGTCTTGCCACTTATTTTCCAGAGCTTCATTTTTGTACTGGGAGGACTTATGTAATAGCAGAATACTGCTAGGGAAGTGAAGTGGAGGTCGGATGGTCATTTAATCTTCCATCATGCCATTTGCTTGAGAAAACCCTCAATACATATATATCTAAATATCTACCTATTAATAGCTGATAGAGATAGATACATACATACATACATTGATAGATAGATTCCAGCCAACCATAATACATCAAATTTGGGGATTCCAGATAAGAATAATAATAAATTTAATTTGAAAACCTCTCATGACCTTCTTGTTTGAGGGAGTTACTATTTTTTTTATAATTTTTTATTTTTTATAAACATATATTTTTATCCCCAGGGGTACAGGTCTGTGAAGGTTTACACACTTCACAGCACTCACCAAAGCACATACCCTCCCCAATGTCCATAATCCCACCCCCTTCTCCCAAACCCCCTCCCCCCAGCAACCCTCAGTTTGTTTTGTGAGATTAAGTGTCACTTATGGTTTGTCTCCCTCCCAATCCCATCCTGTTTCATTTATTCTTCTCCTACCCACTTAAGCCCCCATGTTGCATCACCACTTTGAGGGAGTTATTTTCCAATGTTCTTACTTTGGAAATTGCATTGTCTCATCTAAGAACACATTATACTACATAATGTATGTTTTACCAATTTCATTTAGTTTTATTGTAGTCAAACTACCTATCTTCCTCCACACATATACTAGAAATTTACATCTAGAATTATCATTATTATCAGTAGTAGCAATAATAGTAGAAGTAAAAGGAATGAAAAACTAGCTAACATTGTTGAATCCCATTCAGTTGGTGCTTTGCCTACATTGTCTCCATTAATGTGTCAAGGTTTCTGCCATCACCAGTAACCTTTGCCAGCACTTTCTTAAAGTTGAGGAACTATCCTCCCTCTTTGCCTGACTCATCCTTTATGTTTCAGAGTAGCTAAAACTGTCTAATAAGAGCACCTGGATGACACAGTGGGTTAAGCCTCTGCTTTCAGCTCAGGTCATGATCTCAGGGTCCTGAGATCGAGTCCTGCATTGGGCTCTCTGCTCAGTGGGGAGCCTGCTTCCCTCTCTCTCTCTCTGCTTGCTTCCCCCTCTTTCTCTGCCTGCCTCTCTGCCTACTTGTGATCTCTCTCTGTGTGTCAAGTAAATAAATAAAATCTTAAAACAAAACAAAAAACAAAAAACTGTCCAATAGACCTTTCTTGATTCTTCAAGACTGAAATAAGCCCCTTCCTATATGCTTTATATCAACCACTATTGCAGAACATATTATACATAAAATTATTTATCATTTCAACCAGACAATAAGCTCTTTGAAGGGATACACTGTTTTACTGCTTATTTTTTTCTTTCTTGCCAGTGCTTGGGACAGGGTTGGAATAAAGGACTGAGTAATATCATGAAAATATTATTTTTTCCATTTCCAAGGACAGCTGCATCTTTTTCTATCAATTACAGGTTAAATTTTAATAAAATAATATACCCCATTTAGTGGCCTTCAGTATTTCATGATGCTAATGAATAACATGTAGGGTCCCTATGAGTTCTTAGAAACTCTAGTCATGGTAACTCCAGCTGTGACTTGCTCATACATGGAAAACAAGTCTCCTAAAGAGAGAAAGCTGATCTGTTTACTCTTGAGGAAGAGGACTGGCAAATTTCTCAGAAACACAAGTAATACCACAGGTGTCTGCTTACACACTGCTACCAAGTACCTAATACCATGCAATCATATCAAGCTCCTGGGAGCATTTAAGCCATGAGGGCAGTGGCCTAGTTCCCTGACCAGGCAGAGCACCAGCAGAGCACCTTAAATACTATGCTAAGGAAGACTGCCCATTTTCCTTCCCTCAGCCACAGGAACGTCCAAAGTCTGATGGCTTTATTTTGACACAGCCACTAACTCTGCAACAAATGACACGTGTAGTTTAAGAATAGGAGAGTTATTTTCCTCACATCCTTACAAATAGACTCCCTTTCCTGTAGCATCTGAAATATGTTAGCCAAGCTCAGGACTCAAAAATAGACCTCACTGCACACAGTGCCCCTTGAAGCTCTAGAAATCTGTTTTCCTTTACTAATTTCCTTCTTCCCCTTCTGTCCACATATATCCACTGTGCACTATGAAACCAGAAAAGGCCATAGGCCTCAGCTAGCCCTCCGAAATTTTCCCCTGCCTTGTCTGATCTAGATCTTGGCTTCCTCTTGAAGACAATAATGATGTTCTCTAGTGGTGGTATTCATTTTCTCAAACGGAATTGAAAGGAGATGATGACTATCAAACACAGTACGAGTTCCAGATCATTCTTCTGTGACTTCCTTTTTTAAATAAACAAAGACACACAAAAACACTGCTTTGCCCTCCATTCCCCCCTTGGCAGATATCCCTTTTCCTGTTACCCACCTACTTTCTGGATCATCCATTCCACACACAGTTAGTCCACTGGCATCCTGTCTTCTTCACCTGAAGTGTTTTGTCTTCATCTCAGGTGATTCTCATGTCCTGATGAGTGGCCTGACATAACCTGATCTAAGCTATAATTTTAAATTTCAAAGCTGTTAAAATTTACTGCTAGTTCACTATCTGAAAGAAATGATATCTAATAATTAGCAATGTCCCAGGGCTGTGCATTATCAAAGAACACAGAAGTGAAACACAGTTGCAGGTCACTTGGAACCCAAAGTCTTATGGTGAAAATGTATGCCTTTAAAGAGAATGAGTTAATATTTCCATGGTGTTAATGTCTCAAATTGAAGTGTATCTATTTGTATCCCTTTATAGGGTTAGATCAGTAAGAACAGCTTCTAAAAATCCAAATACTTTCTCACTTACTTGGTCTTCAGTTAGTTCGGGATACTTTGTTGCCAATGTGTATATTATCACCTTCTGGTTCAAGGATGTAGGCTTTGCATATAGCATGGCTAACTGAAAGGTAGATGGACATTGCTAACATTTAATAATCATTTCCTGCAAAATAAATGCTACACATACATATATATTTTGTTTTTTACTTAACACACAATAAGAGCTCTAAAAAAGTCTAGATATTTGCTTCTAAGAATAAACAATGATTTTTTAGTTGTTTCTATTAATTTTCATGATTGGTTTAGCATAATTTTGATCATCAGGCAACTGTTCTAATATTTGAGATCTAAGGATAAAAGACTGAAGTTTTGAGTAGGGATATTAAATTTTAAAAAGAGTCAGGATCTTTCTCAACCATCAGATATATAAAATCTAGCAAGGAGATATATAGAGATCTAATCACATTCTAATCACATTCTGTATATGTAAGTAAATATAAAAAGTATTACTATGATAAGTGCTTGTTTTTCTTCTTGTTGGGTGTTTTAATTTATTCTTATTTGAACTGGGTTGTTTTTATGTTTATAGATTCTAAGTTTTGATCTTACTAGAATAGGCAGATATAGTTTATCTTTCTTTTAATCTGCCTCCCTCTCTTCTCTCCTCTCTCTGGTTTCTGTTTATTCTGATAGCTATTTACCTATCATCTGTCTATCTATTTATTTTTAGATAGGTCTTATGTAGTTTACATAGATAGGTCAGAATAATATATATCAGAAACATAAAATAACTTCCCTTTAAAAATTTTTTAACATATATTTTTGCCTCATTCACTTACATCCTTTCTGTACCTACTTTTCATCTTCTTCCTTTGCCCCCCATCTTCCTCCACTTCTTTCATTCTTTGATTCAGTGGTGAGATAACATTTGTGGATTAATATTTATTTTTCTTCTTACTTGTTCCTTTGTTTCATCACTGCTCCTCTTAAATTCAAAAGAAATAATATCTTCAAACTGAACAAATAATATTATATTAAAAGTACATTTAAGGCAGTATATTGACTTTATAGGGTGATATATTAAATAAAATAGTAACAAAATCAATTAAAACTTCAAAACAAATGAAACTCATACTAAAATGACAGGGCTAACTTCTTCATAGTATTCTTATTTAAGGCATACTGAATTTGTATTTTTGACAGGATTTTCACAGAGCCAAATTTAGTCTTGGATGATTTTTAAAAATTTCATGCATTTGTTGTAGCAAATTATGTAGACTTCTAAGTAAAAATTCACATAACTATTTGTATGTGTATTTATATACATTGTTTTCATTTCTCATTCTTTATCTCCCATTCCAAAGCACATACAAAGATACACACACACACACACACACACACACACAAAAGCAGTGATTGAAAATGTCGGGGAACCTATTGAATTACAGGCACAAAAGTTACATATCTTCTAATGTATTTGCAATAAACATATTATTTAAGATTTTATTTATTTATTTGACAGACAGAGATCACAAGTAGGCAGAGAGGCAGGCAGAGAGAGGAGGAGGAAGCTCCCCACTGAGCAGAGAGCCTGATGCGGGACCCCATCCCAGGCCCCTGGGATCATGACCTGAGCCTAAGGCAGAGGCTTTAACCCACTGAGCCGCCCCATCAATAAACATATTATTTAAAACTAAGAAAATGAAATTGTATTTGCCATATAAATATTAAAAGCACAAATGTGAAGGCTTTAGAGAAGTTTCCTCATGAAAAACAATCATGACAAAAGAGTACTTGAAAGACAATATAAAAAAAATTAAAACCAGAGAATTAATCTTTGTCTTCACACACACTGGCTGATGCTAACACAATTGCAGAAACCATGTATTTAAACCTACATTTTATAAAACCTCACTGGCAAAAATCAATAGAAAGCTTTAGTGGGTAGAATGTGTGTAATAGTAACAAGTAGAAAGGTTAGTGTAGAAGTTAATGGTTCTATCAGGAATAAAACAGAGTTAAAATGTGAAGGAAAGGTCTACCACAAGTGGTTCATTAACCTTTTAGAACCCCAGTGTATCCTCGCTGTAAAGATTACAACAAATTTGACTCAGACTCTCCTAGCGTTTGCTAATACTCCAACTCAGCACAGCACTGTGTGGATTTCTTATAATAGAATTATTTTCATTGCAATTACATGTTGCTGTTAAAAACAAAAATGACAGGAAGAGGATGCAGGGGGCATCAGTCAGCACAGACTGTGAAGGTTTTTTGTTTGTTTGTTTTCCTTCCAGGTGTTCGTTTTGCATCTGCTCCAGCTTCAGATGCAGTCACATTTCTCAATGGAGAGCTGAACTTATCTCAGAATTCTGTTAATTTTTAGCTTATTCCTAGTGTTGGTTGAATATCGGGAAAGGGAAGGAAGTTTTCATACCTGATTGGCATTGTATTCAGAGCAATAAAATAATACCATTGTCTTCTTTTTGAATAAAAAATAGATTCTCAAAAAAAAAAAAATAGAATTCTCTGACCTCTGAATCTCCTAGCCAAAGTGTTTAAGAAAAGGATGAGAATTGGAATTGTACTAAAACAATTCAAAGGCACAATTATGGTAACAAAAGCTCTGGTTAGAAACACATTGGCATCAACAATGATGTGTTTGCCTTTGATTATTTTTTTGGCCTTAACAAAAGAATTAGAGAAAATGTCTGCCCCTAACCTCCTTCCTTACACAGTATCCTTCCTGCTTCCCTTAATCTCCCTGTCCCCTCTTTCGATTCTTTCTTGCTTTTCTTTCAGCAGATTTCAGGGTAGAAGTTTAAATGAGCAGCTGCCACAGCAGGCAGTGCCAATGTTCTCTGGCCAACCAACCAACAGGGGGTACTCTTGTACAGGATGGCTGGCTCCCCTTCGGAGACAGAACTAACCTCTGTGACAGATTCAGAGTCCACAGCTTGGAGCTGAAATCCCAGACCTTACATTCCTTCCAAATTTTCTAGTTGGTAATCTATCCTGCTGAGCTGACTCTCTTTAAATTTCCATATAATCCAAAAATGAAGTTATTTTTATTTCTTCCTCTGTTTTTATTATTTTTGGTTTTGGTTTTGGTTTTGGTTTTGGTTGTGTGTGTGTGTGTGTGTGTGTGTGTGTGTGTGTTGGTGGTTTGTTTTGTTTTGTTTTGTTTTGGTTTTTTTTTTTTTTTTTTTTTTTAAAGAGGAGAGAACTCAGTTAGTTCATAATTAGGGGAGGAGTAGTTTTTGGATTCTATCCTCTACATGAAATCTGTTATAAATATACCCTGCCAAAATCCTGAATGGTAATGTGCCAGTTTTGTAATAGGTTTAGTTCTCTGGTCTTTTTCTCTAAGTCCAAATTCTCTGTCATTTTATAGCATTTTGTCCTTGAAAACCTTTTCTCCCGCCTCACCATTTTCTTTTTTAAAAGATGGTGTGGTATCCGTGTTTTAAGCTATCCCATCTGTGACAGCTGAAGACAAAAACATCAGCCTGAGTTTTGGCACAACTTGGGCCTACGTCCTGTAATCTCATTTGTGTCTGTCCTAGAACTGTCCTTATTCCCCAGAATTCTTATCTCCTAGCCACAGCCGAGGGCGGCATTGTGGCTCTCTGTGCACAGTTGATGCATGGGCTAAAATGACATCCAGGTCTTTGTTAGAGCAGACATGATCTTTGGAATTGACTCTGATGTTGAAATTGCTGAACCCCTTAATCTGTTTCATTTCTCTTGCTTGAATGATGGTCTGAACAGGGTAACTTCAGAGAACAATGGTTCTGGCTCTTTGAAATGTTGATTTTCATCTGTGCCGCAATATGATGAGCACATAAAGTTTTTATACAGTTGGGTCAGTGGTAATAAGGCCTTCTACAAAGAACACCATATTTACCAGTGTTCCTTTCACTTGCCAGAGCTTTGTCTGTAAACACACAACAGACTTCATGAAGCCTAAAGTTAAATGAGAACTCTGACTTAGATGCAGTCATTTTTTAAAAATATTTTTGTGCTTTTTTTACATAATTTTCAATATAAAATTTCACTGGAACTTGAGTATTTGGGATGAGGAACTTTTTTTAGAGTCAAGATTCTAATTTTCTCTTTGGTTTGAAACTTGTTTTTTCCTCCTTCTTGATTGGTAAGCTTTTATGTTTTCATGTGATACATCAAATAATTCAGAAATCATCTATAACAAAATGATGTCTATCATAATGATTTGCCCATAGGATCCACCAATCTAGAACTGTGGCCCAATTTTATCTTTGTGGCATAAACAATTTTACAAATTGTTGATAACTTGGGAATATCATCCAAAAAGAGTGACTATATACAAAATGATTCCATGGGAAATTTACCTGTTATTGACACCTTACTTTTTTTGTTGAATATGAACTAACTCTGCAGTATATAAAACCCAGAGGTTAACTTATAATTGTCAAAGACATCATCTCAAAACCTAAAAAAAATTTAAATTCTAATGTGTAAAGACAAAAACTGCAGAGCTTTTAGGTTGTGAAAATAGAAAATAGAAGCGTAACATTTTGCTCTTTTAAAATATCTGAAGTTAGAAATAAATGCTTAACGATGTAAAATCTGTGATGTCACCTGAGAAGTAGTTTTCTTTGCACTTTCTATAACATGAGGCCAATTTCATCAAGGCTCAGTATTTGCAAAACCTATATGAATGGGTGACACTCTTACCTGGGTAAGTTTCTTCTGTCCTGGTGTATGATAGGAGTAACTATTATATTTCGTTTATTTGATAATTTCATCCAGAAACCTAGAATTCTGTATACTATGTGATTGTCTGAAGCTCTCTACCCATATGTCCCTACTCATACCACTATATGAGTTACTGTCATATAGTGAAAAGGAAGCAATGTGTGTCTGACAATGAAAGGACTTAGTCTCAGGGAACCTCAGTCTGTATGATCAAAGATTGTTCAAATTAAGAGGAAGAAGGAAGTTCTCAATAAATTAGACTCAACAATGAGGAAAAGGGTTATAAAAATCTAAAATAGGATTTCCAGATGCTGAGAGTAAGAACTGCTGAAAAGGCATGATTTCTTTCTAGTTAATTGGATTGGATAGCAGATGAACAATTTTATAACCCAAATGAAACAGAACATATAAATAAATAAGTTTTTAAAAAAAATTTGGTTGCAAAAAAGACCATCAGTCTTCAGTTTTGAAAGGTACATGTAGCTTAATCTGTTCATTGAATTCATTTGGAAATTCTCCTCTTTTGGTGTAACTTTATTTTCCCATGACTTACAAATGTATGAGAAGTGTTCCTTTGATCTTCAGTCCTTGCATGCTTATTGATCTCTGTCCATATCCAGCATGGGTGACAATCTAAACATCAATCTACTCATCAGTCTTCATACTCTTCAGAGCAGCACACAGACCTCACTCCACTTTATACCAGTGTGTGATGTGTGGCAGTGTGATTAATCCCAGTGAGTTTCAGTTCCTAATTTGTAAAATAAGAATAATAAAACATTTTTCTATTATGGTCCTTCAGATTAAATTTTATACTGTTTTCCTCTCTTTCTACCTCCTGTATATTCTCTTTCTCTCTCTGCTACTCTCTCTTCCCTACCTCCCATTCCCCAACCCCCATGGGTGTCTGTCCGTCATTTGTTTGACTATGTATTATCTATCTACCTATCATCCATCTATCTATCTATCTATCTATCTATCTATCTATCTATCTATCTCTACCCATCTATCTGTCCTCTATCTATCTACTCACCTACCTATCCATTTTTCTGCCTATTTACTTGTTATCACATGGAATTGGAAGTAGATTACCAATATCTATAATACAATTGAAAATACAATAGAAAATAAAGAATGGGGCAAAGGGCAAATAAAATATTAAAATTTAAAGGTAATTAATAGATTCATCAATTTTGCAAAAAAGATATAAATGTAGTTCTTTTTGCATTACTACACTTTCCAACTGCCTTTTTTTTTTTTTTTGAAGTTTAGGATATGATTGTACCTAATTCCCTATCATTATAATAAGCCCTAGGTTTGTTTTCACCATCAAATGGAATTGATAGAGCGGGCCACATGGGTAAAATGAACGTCATTCCATAAGAAAAGCTATAACAGTGTCAGATATGCAAAACAGTATAATGCGTTTTGTAAAATAGCACATTGCATTTTGCCACTGTAGAAATAACCTTATTTTTGCATTTATTTCTTTATGAAGCCAAGGTCAATAAACATACATGGAAGTAAAATACTTAATCCTGATATTTTTAAAAGCATTTGTATGGATTATAATGATTATGGTACCAAATGTTACAGTCCAAAAATACACTGGCTTGAAACAATTAAAAAAAAAAATCAAACTTCAACTTCACTGGTTATAAATGATACATTTTAAACACTCATTTCAACATTCTTTAATATTAATTAGCTAGATGATTGAGTCACTCCTATTTTAATTTATACAAGGCAAACAATAAGATTTACTGTATTTCACAAGATAAAATAAGTGTAGTTAGCAGATTCATGTTAATCGTTCATTTTTTTCTTATTTGAAGTTTTGAAATTGTGACTAAAGTTAACTCTGTTTCAAACCCTAGAAAATTTAGCTTAGTAAAAAACAAACAGATAAACAAAAACAATAAAAAATTTAGCTTAGCTATTCATGCTTCAGGATGGTTTAATCAAACTCACATTTTAGAGTCAGTGGGATGAATTCTTAGCTAGTTTTTAAGAAGAACAGAGCCTGACTATTTTTTAATTTACTAGTTCTAAAGATGATTTGTTATTGTCTGTAAAGGATATCATGACATGTATGTGTTCCTTGAAAAATACTTAAATGCAATATTCTTAACATCTTCAGCTTGATATATTTATTAATTCTTGGTCTTAATTAACACATGAAACCTACTGTAATTAGACATACATATTAAATGAACCTGTTGTTTTTAAATATGGACACCTCTACTAGCTATGCCAAAAATCCTTTGAAAAAAATGTATTTTTATTCTTTCAGTAAAATACTATTAGATAGAAAATTTGACAGTATATCTCAATTTAAGTCAGGCCAAAATTTCAGGCAATAAAAATGTTCACCATTTACCTCAGAGATCAAGTAAAAAATATTTGGAATCTTGGGAGAATTTCAATTCTATATTCATGACACAGACTCCATTTCTCTGGCTCGGACAACGAAGATGAATAAGAATCCAGCTCTCCAGGTTAAAACATTTTCCTTTATACATCTTTTATGGCCATTTGTCTCTATATACCTACTTTGCAGGGTTCTTATAAAGACGAGTGGAATAGTTTGCTCTTAAAGTGCTTAAACTCTTAAGAGGAAAAGTACACTATTAGAGCAAATTATTATTACCTTTATTACTGTAACAAACACAGGGGATAATTGTTTTTGAGTCAAAAAGAACAAGAGAAAGTGTGATTCTGTATCAAAAATGACATGGTGGGTGGTAAATGGTTTTTACTTCTATAAAGAGCAATACAGTAATTTTCACATTGCACTGCTTATAATATGTATCCTCTAAAGACTTTGTTTCATGCACTCACTTTAACAATTTCAATCTTTCTTTCTCACATAAGTTTGCTAAACTTTGTCCTTTGTAAAACCTGTGTGGAGGTATAGCAAAATTACAGAAAAGGAGCTAATTTCTTGCCAAAAATAGACTGTAAAGAATCTAAGACCTCATGCATACTAATTCACTATACTGCATATTTTCTTTTACATTATAGTTTTCATGTAAATTTGAAAATTTTAATGATTTTTGCTGTTTTTCTGAGATTACTTCTTATTTGCCTAATATAACATGTGATGAGAGATAATCCTATTAACTGTATAGTTAAACCACTTTCTCTTTTCATATGTTCTTGAGCTTCATTTTCTATAATGTGTATATTTCCTGATTTGCATTAATTACATATGTTGTATGGATTTCTTATTGGGCTTTAATCTACTTAATTTTGGGTAAAAGTAGGAAAACAATTCCATTCCCTAGGTTTGGCATTTATAGAAAAATGTCAACTAGATTTTAAAAATTAATAGGTAAAAGTGGAGAGGTTTTTAAAGTGCAAGGAAGTCTTGAAAACTGTTCTTTTCTCTCAATTTTTACTCTCCCTCCCTTCCTACATATTATCTTTCTTCTCTCTCTTTCTCTCTCTTCTGGTGCTCCTATATTTGGGTTTTAACAGGACATACACCTACCTAATCACATTCTTCATGGCCATACTCCCGAAGCCACATAGATTTAAACCATAGGGCTTAATTAATACCTGAGTTATTTCGTGGAAGGTATGGTCTACCCTCTCCTTTCCGTAGATGAGTGTTCTTGGTGTTAGTAAGTGAAGAATGGTATGTTTCTAGTTCCTTCCTTAATCTCACTAATCACTCTGGGTCACATGACAATAAAGCAGTAATTACATATCATTCTCATTCTGTGACACTATTCCAGCCCCCCACCAACTCTCTCTCTGTCAAATTTTATAAACAAATTAGGGACTGCATATTACTTGGTTTTGAGTCATCTTTGGTAATGATGGAGAGTTCACATTAAAATCATATTCTTATAACTTCCTTAAAAAAGTAAACATTGTTTAATTTTACAGCTTGCTCCACAAAAAAGAAATTTGCAAGCTCCTTGAGGTATTCTTTAGCAAATTCTTCTAATTTTAAAGATGATTCATGTTTACTACGAGAGTCTTTTGAGCACCTGACTTAGAGACAGCCATTTGCCAATCACTTACTGATAGTTTTAGAAGTGATATCATGAAGACGAGTAATTCCAAATTTAGCAGAGCCTGCACAGCACTAGCATGCTCAGCTTCCTGATAATTTCTGCAGGTGGGGTGTAATGATGTTTAGTGGACCAGCTAATAGGTAAAAGTATCCTATGGAAAGTGTTCGTTGTAAACCTTTGAACGTTTATTTGTGAAAGTAAAATAGTTGTACTATATTGAAATAAATAGGTTCATTTATTCTAAATAAATTTTTGAAATCAGAAATTAATTCATTCCTGGTGCCATGCAGTACTCTAGGCTTTGGACATGCGTTGTTGCACAAAACTGGCCAAAATCCCTTACATAACAAAGCTTACATTTTAGTATGGAGAGGCAATGAACATTAAGTTGCTAAATAGGTAAATTATATAGGATATGGGAAATGGATAGTCTAAAGGAAAAAATGGAGCAGAGTATGAGATTTGGAGAGTTCTAGAAGTAGGTGGGCAGTTTTTTTTTTTTTTTTATAAACATATATTTTTATCCCCAGGGGTACAGGTCTGTGAATCACCAGGTTTACACACTTCACAGCACTCACCAAAGCACATACCCTCCCCAATGTCCATAATCCCACCCCCTTCTCCCAAACCCCCTCCCCCCAGCAACCCTCAGTTTGTTTTGTGAGATTAAGAGTCACTTATGGTTTGTCTCCCTCCCAATCCCATCTTGTTTCATTGATTCTTCTCCTACCCACTTAAGCCCCCATGTTGCATCACCACTTCCTCATATCAGGGAGATCATATGATAGTTGTCTTTCTCTGCTTGACTTATTTCGCTAAGCATGATATGCTCTAGTTCCATCCATGTTGTCGCAAATGGCAAGATTTCATTTCTTTTGATGGCTGCATAGTATTCCATCGTGTATATATAGCACAACTTCTTGATCCATTCATCTGTTGATGGACATCTAGGTTTAACATATTAAAAAGCATTGTGTATAATTCTCATGAGATATAACAAAGACTCAAAGGTAGAAATCTATTTGGTAAGTTCTGTGAACAAAAGCAAGTGGGGGTACTACAGTGAGCCTAGAGCATGGTGCTTGTCAAAAAATGAGGCTAAAATTATTGGACCAATAAGCTAACTTGGGTTTTTTTCAGAGTGTGCAGCCCTGGTAAAATTTTGAGCAGAAAAGTGATCTGTGACAAATTAAAATTTGTATTCCACTACAGTGGAATCAAAGAGTGGAGTCAGATGTGTATAGTATATCATACAAAAAGTTGTATCAGTGTATCTTTCTTTGCCAAGCAGATATTTAGAAAAATTCTCTGTAAATGAAGATTTCCCCCCCCCCCATGAATCAATTAGAATCACTTGAGGGTGTGACCTTTAAAAGAATCTTATTGTCCACCTTTTGCAAAGTAAAGTCTTCTTCATTTCTTTGCAAATAATCATAGGGTAGTTTATACTCAAACCATGTACAGTGCCATTTCTAATAAAATGGAAGTTGGAATAAAATGGTCCTGTATAATCAAAGACAACCAAGACTAATCCCAAATATATTGATTTTGTGTGGGGGAGGCAGTAAGGCCTGAGTAAGAATATATGTGCTTGAAAATTTCTATAGGTTATTTTATAATTGCGGTGGACTTCTGGACTTCAATATTTATATCTCTCCATGTGCCCATGTGAGGGGGGTGTGTGTTTGTGTGCACGTGAATGCACTTGTCTGGGAAAGAGAGAAAAAAGAGACAGATGGAATGGAATAGTCTCATAAATACATATAAAAAATGAGCAGATTTTTAGAAATCTACCTACCCATCCATCCATCTGTCCATCTATCCACCCATCCATCCATCCATGTTATAATGTTCAATAGAATACCAGCATCTGATTTCATTCTGGAAAATATCAAGGCAAAAATGATCTGGCATTACTTGTCAGTAGGGATACAGTCAAGATACCAGTATACCACAATAAAATATATGTATCCTTTTACTCCACACAGCAGAAAGGAAAAATCTTTAAGGAAAAACAAGTACAAATTATTTTTCTCCTACCACACAAGTTGGCTCATTTATTGCTCCCCTCTTCTTTATGAGAAGGACCATGAAAATCACACAAGGGGTCAATGTTCTTTTTATTTTTTCTTTTCTTTTCTTTTCTTTTTTTATTTCTTTTTTAATTTAAATTCAGTTAGCCAACATATTGTACATCATTAGTTTTTTGATATAGTGTTCAATGGTTCATTAGTTGCTTTTAGAATTGTTCATCTCAATTCTTGTCATTTCACTAGTTTACTTTTATTCTATGTGTTTGTAAATTTCCTTGGTTTTGAATTTAAATCTGGGCATCTATCTATAGGAAATTGTATGTATGTCACAATGGGATAAAAAGAAAATATCTACAGATAAGAAGTCTTAGAAAGAAATGCCAGAATGTAAGTAGATGCCAAAATAATGTTTATGTTTTTCTCTAGGGTTAGCTGAGGTCATGCCTCATAGATTGATCCTAAATGTCACTTTTGTCACCCGTGCTACTAAGTGGCTCATTCCACTTATTTAGATATTTTTGACAGTTCTCTCCTTTGATTTCCTAAAGTGTAGCTTTCCTAAAACTTATTAAAGTGGTGAGGTTCATTATTTAGCAAGAGAAAACTTGACGGTAAGAATTAAAGAAACTTTTAAATTATTTTAGCACACTTTCTCTCCTTTATGTATTCAAGGTATTAACACCTTTCTGATGTTTTGTTAAAGCCAAGGAAAAAAATTATTCCAGAAGTTTTTTGAATTTAACAAAATCCTACACAGATTACACTCAAATTAAAGATAATTTATATTATGTTAAGAGTATTAACCATATGTTGCTTGTAATAAGATGAGACAAGCCTAACATACATTTATACACAGTTTGTACTTGTTTTTCCTTAAAAATACATACAGCCTCCAAAAAGTGATAGCATATATATTTTTTAAGAAGAAAATTTCATACATATTTCTATCAATGTGAACCTTTTCTGTCAACATATATTCACCTTGTCATGCTGGCTTTTCACAATTGCTATCTTGAGAGCTTTAATTATCTCCTAAAATTATAAGTATTTACATTTGTTTTGTCTCATGATTGTTTGCCACTAATGTGTCACATTCTTTTTTTTTTTTCATGTGTGGTGACAACTGGTCACTCATCATTAATAAAATGACAAGTGTCTTATCCAAGCTATAAACACAGTAGGTTTTTAAAGCAAACTTCAAAGACTAAATCTCCTCTGTGATTCCTACAGAGTATACACATCAATAGAGTTGACAGTGTGCTGTCACTTTCTTCTACTAAGGCTAACTGAATTATCTGCTATACATTATGCACTATAACCAACAGTACTCTTTCAAGAACCAGATTTGAAAGCATGTAAGTAGTTAAAATGTTTGCCTTTCTTTTGGGAATCCATGTTTACTTATAAAACAGAAAACAGAAAGAGAGAAATATATCGTTAGTTGATCTCACATTTTATTTATATTTAACCATGTTATAGCTAATGGTTTTATGCAATTTGTTTAAGGTTAGTGATAGTAAAAATTGCTTCTTTTTGAAACTGACCTAACAACTTAATTTAGCCCTGCATCTTGGTATGTTATTCTTTCATAAAATTTTATAAAAAGAGAATGACTCAAGTGACACAAGTCAGTGTAAGCATTTATGTATATGAAATAAATTTAAATATATAACATTATCTAGCCATTAAAAAATACAGTTGACAAAACTAAACCAATTTCTGGTAAAAAAAAATATTTCCTGCAGCGTAAAACAGATTTTATATTCTGGAGGTAGAAGATATTTGAAGACATAGCAACAACTAAAGACAGAACTGTAGTATCTTCAGGGACTCTGTGTAAGTATTTATACATTTTCACCTCAAACAGAATATTTGTGATTTCGATCTCATTTATAATATAGGTAATACTTCATATCTAACCAGTATCATTCAATTATTTACTCAGTGATTCTGCCTATAAAGTCAATAAAATATTTGCAGTGAGCAAGGAGCAGATACAAAGACAAAGAAAACATAGTTGCTATCATCAATGAACTTGAAATCAAATTAGTGATGGCAAGGGCAACATACTATAAGCAACCTACAGATATTATAAATGACTTCTATAAACATGGTGCATATGTTAAGGCAGTGGCAATAGAAAATGGGAAGTGAATTGTTTTAGGAGATATTTTAATAGTGAAATTGACAATATCTTGTGTCTCAGTAAATGTGACGAAAGGGAAGAATCAACTAGTGAAGTATTGTAGGACGTGAAGTATTTTAGGAGTTATTGTAATAGTGAAATGGACAATATCCTGTGTCTCAGTACATTCTTATCACTAGGACGTTTTCATCTTAAGCTTTCAATCCTTACTTTTTAGCCATATGAGCCTGGATTTTCTATCTGTTAGTCAGTCATAACTTTCTGCCCAGGCAGGGTCTGGATTCTTAGTCCCATAGTCCCATATCTCAAACATAATAATGGCAAATACTGTCAGGATACAGTGGCTCAAACAGTTAGTTGACCTTAACTGTAGATTCTCCTCTACATCCATTCAATAGTACTGGTCCCTACAATCTGGGCTGCTTCAGCTGCTTCATCTGCTTTCCAAATGTCTTTTATTTAAGATCTTTTCTCAATGTTCTTGGTGGCAACATTCTTTCACAAGCTGCTTCATCATACATACATACAAGTAAGAGTCCTACAAAAACTCCTGAAAAGCAGTTTGAAATAAAGCAAATTAAATACAAATAACGAATACTGCATTTCATAATCCTTACTTGACAAGCTTGCTTTACAATCTAAAGGAAATAAAAAAAGTTTAGAAAATGATATAAAATTATGGACAAATTTATTGCTTTTATCATTACTGGGAAACTAACATTTTATATTTTCTTAGCATCCTGTGTTGAATTACTCATGGAGTTCAGTTAATCAATAGTAATTATTGATTATTAAAGAACAGAAAAATAAACAGGTTAATATCAGGATTAGCTTGAACATTTTTGGTGAAAGAACTGGATGTGGATGCAATATAAAAAGGCACTCGATAGGTAAAAGGGGTCCAAAGGTACAAACTAACGGTTATAAAGATAAAAGTCATGGGATTGTAATGTACACTGTGTTGACAATAGTTAATAATACTGTATTACATAGTAAAAGTTGCTATGAGAGTAGATCTTTGAAGTTCTCATTCACAAGAGGAAAAAAAAAAAAGCAACCAAGTGCTTGGGGGGAACTTAGAGAATTAATGTGGTCATCTGTTAATTATGGACCCTTTGTATAATAGTAGGTAAGAAAATGAACCAACTTTCCCTATTTCAAGCTTTCTGAAGAAAAGTACACTTCATATTATAAAGACATATGATATTAATATACTATATAATTTTACTGAACTGAAATAATATAAGCAGTATGTGTAGCTGTAATCCATGGGTTTCTTTTTTATTTGTGGTAAAGAAATTCTGAATTACCTAAGATATTATCAAATTTATAGCTCACATTTATATGAACACCTCCATCTACAAAAAAAGTAGTTAAAATAATTGCAAAATTAGTTATATCTTTTTAAAAAGGGATAGAAAAAAATGGGCCTGTTCTGTCTTTACCCAGAAACTAATATGCATGTCTGTGTGAAATTAGATATGAATGTCAGTAATATCCACATACCAAACCCCCAACCAAAGGGACTACTTTGAACAAGATCAGCTATAAAATTTAACAAATGCTTCAGACATTTACAACTCTGCACAAATATAATGGAACCTATACCTAATACTTTAAACTGCAGGTTTTATGTGGTAAAATGCTATGCCCAATGAATTAGAAATGCCCTTATCAATCTTATGGTGAAAATGAAGATGATTGGCCAAAAAAACCCTGTTTATTATAAAGAATAAATAAAGTAAAACACTTTATGCCTTAATGACAAAAACTCATACATTACCTAAAAATAAGAGCACAGATGCTACAGACCAGAAGAAGAGTGAGGTTTTCTGATTATGAAACAAAATCTGAATTGCAAAGAAATAAAGGATTGTTTAAGGTATCACAGGGTATTAAATCTGAATCCAACTCAATGATAGTGCAATGAGAGCTTGAAGAATAAAATTTTTGACATAAAAGACTCATATTTTGCAGTGGGTAATAGTTACTATTGATGTAACTCATTGATTTTGTATGGACTGCATCATGTAGCTATTTTCCCTCCATTTTAATATAATTCACCATCAGAAAAGAAGTAGAATAAGTTTGAGCTGGCTAATTTTAAGCACTTTAGAAAAGAAGTGTATTCAAACTATGAATAAAGATAGGAAAATGAGGATAAAGATGCTGTACAATGATTTTTGCATTTAAAAAATGTATGTTATATATGATCTTGGTACAGTATACAATATGTTGACAAAAAATACCATAATACTACCTTAAGATAGTTAGTATTTAAGTCTGGGTGTAAATGAACTAAATCAGTGCCTTCTGACCCTGTAACACAAAGTGTGAGACACTGATGGACTGTCTGATCATGGATGTTACTAGTCCACTATGTTTCATTAAAACCACTGTTTATTTCCACTGTCATCACATTTGTAGCAAGACCTTAACCTTGTTAAGTATTGGCACTTTGAGTAACACTGTGCTAAACGTATCAGAGGTTAGCTATCATTTATCTATATACCTACAAATATCTGTATAAAAATATAATTTATTTTTGGAAGACGACAAGATCTATGGATGCAACAGTATCTCCCTTTCTCCTTGCTCCAAGTTTTTCCATAAAGACCACATCAACCCCTTCCCTGTCTCTCACTACCCACCAGAGGGGAGACTATGTGGAGTCGCTTATTTCTGTGAAGTATTACACAATCTGTAGGAAAGATGATTTGACTAGAAAGGCTATGTTTAAAAAAAAAAAATCACCAAGATTTCTGACAAATGGACAGAAGAGGGAATAATTACTACTGGAAGGTGAGACAGGAGGCAGAAGTTTGGGGGCTGGCTTCTAATGATCTTTAAATTGGTGTCGCCAAAAAATTGGGCAGTAGAGATGGGTCTTTTTGAATGGTATTTCTGTGGGAGATGAATTGGATTCCTGTTAATGCTTTTAAGATGAGAGTAAAAGTTTTTTAATTATTTTAAATTACTGTGTATTTGGAACTGTGAGCCTATTTTAATGCCAGCCCTAAGTGTGCCATTGAAGAACGAGACAGAGCTGGAGGATAATTTTTATTATCCCAAAAAGGTATCAATCGCGAGGAGATAGACCTGAGAGTGGACAGAGAAACAAAGGTGGAAGGGGGACACTACATGAACCCAAATGGGACCACAGTGGTCACATAAGGATATTGACACAGTGTCATTCCTTAAGAGCATCTAAATCACCACCATTCACTTTTATCAAGAGGCAACTAATTAGTATCTGAAACTTTGCAAGTCTAAAACCAAATCCTTGGTTTCTCCCAGCAACATTTTTTTCTTTCACTGCTTTAACTATCTCGGGTAATCACAACTCTTCTTATCACTCAGGCCAAAATACTTGAAGTCATCCTTGACACTTCTTTTTCTCTCATTCCACGTCATGTACACCAGTAATTCCCGTGAGCTCTCTTTTTACCAGGTCCTCTGAATCTCACCATGTCTTGCTACCCATGCACGAGCACTCCTCCCTGGAGCATGGCCATAGTTTTTACCTGGTTCTCCTCCTTCTGCCCTTGCGGTGACCCACCTGTCAAAGGAAGTCTTTCAAACGTAATACAGATCATGATGTCTTCTGTCCAGGCCTATTAGATTTTATTTTACTTAGAATAAAATCCAGGATTCTATCCACAGTTGATAGAGCTTACATATATCTATCCATGACTGGTTTTCGAGTATCATTCTCTACTTTTCATGTCCTGCATGAAGGACATCTCCCCTCTATCCTCACTGTTTTTGTTGTTATTTGTTCATCCGTATAAAGAGACTTCTCAAAGCCTTGCAATTGTTTTTCTCTTTGCTTGGAAAGCCTTCCTGCAGATATTTGCATAGTTTGCTCTTTCCGTTATCATAGGTGGGTTTATCCACCCATCACATCATTTATCTGTTTATTTTGGTCTGTTTCCCACTGTAATGTGAGTTTCCTGATGCCATGTATTTTATTTTATTGCTGTGTTCCCCCTACCTAAAATTGTGCTTGGCCCACAGTGGGCCCTTATTTAGTGTAATATTTCTTAAGTGAATAAAATACCTTCCCAAGGGCATTCACTTCATGGTATTACAATTATTTGTTTGCATGTAAATATAACCAGAAGAATTTTTGATTCTTGAGGATAGGGCTTGGTTTAGTTTGGATCGCCCAAGAAGCAGATGCCGTGATGGAATTAGAAGTGCAGGAAGTTTGTTCTAGGAAATTCCTATGAAGGATAAGGAGTGAGGCAGAGAGGGAACAGGAAGCTTTTGGACTGCAGGGCAGGTCTGATTTCTGCAGTGGAGAGCAGAAGAAAGACTTGGGTGGAAAGAGTCGCAAATGGCAGTGCAGTCCCAAAAAGGTTTCATCCAGACCAACGGGGAGTTTTTGGACCAACGTGGTCATTAAAAGTGGCTTACCTAGTTCTCACAGCAGTGGGCCTGTGCTGTAAGTTTGTTATATGCAGTAATTGGTGGGAGCAATGTGGGAAGGGTGTCTTAGGAACAAATGTGGTGATAGATCTGGCACCCAGGGTCGTAGGCAATTAGAGTTTATGTAGCAGGAGATCTGAACGGTGCCATTGAATGGACACCACTGGGTCAAGTATTTTATATCTCCATGTACTATCACAACACTTGACCAAATCAAGAAACACATGGTAATATTCCCCATGCCACAGAGCTGCTTGCTGCTGTCTCTTGTATTCTGTCTTTCCAGATCATCTTAGATCCCCTACTCCAGGAAAATCTCCTTAAGATAGCCCTGTTCATAATTGCTTCTCTCATATTAAGAATGTTAGAGGTATTAGCTGTACTAGCTTACATTAATTTGGCATAAATATATTGTTTATTTAATATATCAAAGGTTTGCTGTCTCATGAAATCGTAAGTTCTCTGAGAGATAATCCACTTTTAATACTTCTAAAAGTATTAGATGCATAAGATAACAATTACATTGATAGTAATTACTAAATGAGTACTGAACCAAATATGAACTGGGTCCTTTATCAGTAAACAATCTGAAGATACAAGTAACAACTGAAGGATCAGGGGTATAGAGTCGGAGGACAGTTGTTACTATAAGGAAAAGCAACAACAAGAGCCAAGGTGGCAGTTTTTCTGCTGGAAAAAAGAGCAACTGTACTTCTGAGAGTGCAGGTTTCACTTATAGTGTGAAAAAAATGATACATAATAACAACAACTTTTTTACAAAGTATATAAATATTTCATTACATATGAAATGGAGAGTTTTGATAGTATTTAAAAATGGGTTTTGTGATGATATATAAATTGAATGTGGGACCACCTTTATTTAAAGGATATTGCAAACCTAGAAATTAAAATTGTTGGAAAGGGGTGCCTGGGTGCCTCAGTAAGTTAAGTGTCTGACTCAGTTTCAGTTCAGGTCATGATCTCAGGGTGATGAAATTGAGCCACACATCAGGCTCTGTGCTCGGCAGTGTCTGAGATTTTCTCTATTCCTCTCCCTCTGCTCCTCCCCCAACACTCATGCACACATGCTCTCTCTTGAATAAATAAATAAAATCTTTAAAAATAAACAAAAATAAAATGTTTGTATGTCTAAATATACCCATATGCATTACTAGAAACTTTAAAATTAGTTTAGTATTAATAAAATATGCTGTTAGATTGAATATTGAAGATTAAAAAAAAAAGTGATGAAATCTTTCCCTTTTTGAGAATCGTGCAAAACCAGTGCAGTGGTACCAACTACATAAACATGAAATTGCATTTGCCTATTTATTGTAATAAAAAATAACAAGGGTGAAACAATTTATACTATTGCATTATTTATAGGTAAGAAAGTAGCAGTAGATAGAATAAGTTCTCCTTTATAAGAAAATTTAGAGTTCAGTGACTTAGTACTTCCCAATTGGACAAAATTATTGTTTAAAGATTCTAAAAGACCTACTTCTTCCATGACAGGTTTTCTTTAATTTTTAAAATGTTTATTTATTTACTTTTTATATTCTAGTATAATTAACATACAGTGGTTATATTAGTTTCAGGTGTAATCAATATAATGATTCAATAATTCTATAAATTATCTAGCGCTCCTTACAAGAAGTGTACTCTTAATCACCTTCACCTATTTCACCCACCCATCTCCTCCTCCCCTCTGGTAACCATCTGTTTTTTTTCTCTAAAGTCAAAAGTCTGTTTTTGGTTTATCTCTTTTTCTTTTTTTTCTGTTTGTTTTGTTTATTAAATTTCACATATGAATGAGGTCATATGGTGTTTGTCTTTTTCTGACTGACTTATTTCACTTACCATTATACCCTCTCTATCCATCCATGCTGTTGCAGATGACAAGATTTCATTTTTTATGGCTGAGTAATATTCCATTGTCTATATATACTACAGATTCTTGATCCATTATCTGGTGATGTGTACATAGGTTGCTTCCATTTCTTGGCTATTGTAAATAATGCTGCAGTAAACAAAGGAATATCTATCTATCTATCTATCTATATTTTGGAATTACTTCATGACAGTTTTTTTTTTTAAGGTCTTAAGAGATCATCAATCAAAAACCCATTTAGTTGACTGAGTGCCACCTACTAAATTTCTATCTTGAATACAAATCTTTGCCAGTTGAAATTATATCAATGGACTATCTGGTATGTTTCTTCATGGATATATAGGATTACATATTACTCCTAGAGATTTAAAAACATGTGATACAAATTCCCTAAGTAAAATAAATGTTCCCATAGTGAATTGTTGAACAAGAGAAATCAATTTTTTGCTTGAGGAGATTGTTTATCCCACTGTGTTTTATGTAACAGTTTGACTGTTTTGGAGGAAAAATCTCTAACACATAAACAATGATAACTTTATTAGCTTCTACCTCTTCTTGAATCTCACTTTTCTTCAAAAAGTCATTGAGAAGACTGAAAAAAGAAAATTTGCCAACCATGTGTAGATATGTAATGTGTTGAATGCTTGTTAATCTGATTTTCTAATCCATTATAAAAAAATTTTCTGGTTGGACTAGTCTTCTCAATTGTTTTCAATTACTGTTCAACTGACCAAAATTATACCTGACCTGGATAGCCTGATTGACATGTATCAGAATATAAATGTTAAATGTCATCTTTAGCAACTTCATCTCTACCCTACCATTCTCATTATGGACTAGTGTTCATATTCAAAGGCAGTCAGTGTTGTAAGATACCAAAATTTAATATATCAGTATATAAGAAAAAATATACTTTATGTTCATAATTTATCAGCCTTATGCTTGATCTCAGTCATGAAAATAACAGAATGAAATTTTTACTTCTGTGGCTTACTCAATTACCATTTCTTACAAAATACAATATAGTACTGTTAGGAGAAACTCTTACAGTTCACTATCAAACCTGTAAAGTAATCATTTACAAGGGATAAATCCAGACATCTGGGAAAAAACTTAAACTATATATCTTCTTTGTCTAGAAACATATAAAACTGGTGGGTAATTAAAGTTTAGGGTTTTGTATTATAAAATTTATATACAGACACTTTCTACATGAAATCTAAATACTGTAATATAAAATTAAAAATTTTTAATCTAATCATTTGATTTATTTTCTATTAGAAGAAATTCAAATTAGTATGATCATTTGTAATCTTTAGTTTTAAAGTTCATAGCTAAGAAGAACTGTCATATGTAGTTCTGAAATATTTCCTTCTTGTATCTACCATAGAATCTATGTCTTTAAATTAGTATAACCAAAATTATACTACATATATACATTAATTTAAATATCAAAGGATAATAATAGAATGTTCCCTATGCTATTAGATCTTAAAAATTATAATAGATGTTTCTTTAAAGTTTACTGTGTTCTAGGGTCTATTCTAAGTCACATAATTATTTATTCTTTCATATTAACAAGAAATACAAGAAATAAAATTCTGACTCCACTTTACGGATGATAAAATTGGGGCACAGAAGGTACCCATAGCTAGTAAGTGATAAAACTTCTAGACAGACCAAGTACTCTGACTGTACAATCAGCATTTAGAGCCTGCTAATGTATATAATCTTTTTACATTATTGTTTAGCTAATGTTTTGTGTTTTTCTATCAGGGAAAATGATCTGTAGTATTTTAGACTTCAAATCCTATATATTTAATGGTCTGTCAATAGTTAATCCTGTTTTTGGAAAATAATTTTCCCTTTTTAATTTTAATTTAATCTCCGTATTTTAAATGCAGTCAATATCTTTGATTTAGATTTTAGCAAAAAAACCTTCTTTTTTATGTTTTATTTATTTGAGAGAGAGACAGAGAACAAGTCAGGGGAAGGGCTAAGGGAGAGAGAGAATCTCAAGCACACTCCCTGCAAAGCTTGGAGCCCAATGTGGTACTAGACCTCATGACCCTGAGATCATGACCTGAGGTGAAATCAAGTCAGTAACTCAACTGACTGAGTCTTCCAGGCGCCCCTAAGTGAAAACCTTCTAACTGGCTCCATTGCATATTGTCCTGCTTTTATTAAAATAGTACTCTACCCGAATGTTAGAGTAATCTTTCTAAAATATAAAATTGGTTGTTATTCTCTGACTTAGAATACTCACTCCTTCAGGGTAAGAGTCATTTTCTTAGACTGTTGTCTGAGACTTTACCTCATCCTGTCCCTACCTACCCCTCTGTTCTGACCTCTCATGACTTCTCACTTCCACAGTACTCTTCATCGATACAGAACAATGCTTAACTTTAGTGTACTCTGTTCCCTTGCTGCTGAACCCTGCACATACTTTTTATGTCATTCATTGGCTTTTCTCTTCACATACTCTTCAAACACCAGTATCATGCTGATTATGACATAATTTTCTAGCTGTTTATTAACTGATACATCACTTCACCTATATTATTGTGAGCAACTCAGAATAGAGCCTACCTTTCATCTCTGAACTCCTACTGGCAAAACTTAGAGTAATCATATGGTAGCAGTATTAAAGAAATTCTCTGGAGCAACTGAACATCCCTTTCAGTGGGATCTTACTCAGTGACACACATATGAGCAAGTGGCCTGGAGAATACAACACACACACACACACACACACACACACACACACACACACACACACGGATTATAACTAGAAATTAGAGGCAAATAAATCACTTGAGCCTCAGTAAGCTAACACTTGAAGCTAAGAATTTTCCCCATACACATAATTCATACTCACTAAGCCTATTCTAATTCTTGTAATTTCAGTGCCTATAATTTGCATGTAACCAGCATACAACCATCAAAGCATCATGTGTTAAAATAAAATGCACTAACTCATTTGAAATAGACATGGCTATGGACTAACACTGATGGAAATTTGAAGTTTACTTAAATTACATTTATATATAAAACACTAAATATAATCACTTTCAAAATTCAATTTGACAAAGCTTAAAGAGTGAAAGAGTGTAGAGTTTTTTTCCTTTCCTTTTCTTTTTTTTTTTTTTACTTTTTTAAAAATCTGTGTATAGTTTATATACAATGTTAGATTTGTTTTAGGGGTAGAACGTAATGATTCAGCTTCTTTATATATTATGCTGTTCTTTCCACAAGTGTAGCTATCATCTATCACCATTTAATACTATTACAATATCATTAACTATATTCCCCGTGTTGTGCTTTTTATTCCTGCGTTATTCATTCCGTAACTGCAAGCCTGGAGTGGTGTTTTCTTGAAATACTAAATTGATGATACTGTCAAGCCATATAAGAATAATGAAACAGAAATATGTATATTTGTTTAAATACTTTTGTACTTTTTTCCTTTCGGTTATTCGTTTTTATCCTGATATATAGTCATCCGTACAGTCAAGAGATAGTGTAGTCAATAAAACCAGATGCAGCATAGGACAGTGTAATAGAACTATTAGGGATTTAAAAATATGTGTGAATAATATGTTAAAGTATTTTGTGAACAAGATGGGCATAATCTATAAAAATGGAGAACATTAGACATATAAACTATAAATGAGAGCCCAGTGGAAAATACAGAATTAAAAAAGGACACAGAGATGAAGGATTCTTTTGATCAGGTTGTTAGACCACAGCAGAGGAAGAATCAATTAATGTGAAGATAGGTCAAACTAAATCACCCAAAATAAGGGGCGCCTGGGTGGCTCAGTGGGTTAAGCCTCTTCCTTCAGCTCAGGTCATGATCTCAGGGTCCTGGAATCCAACCCTGCACTGGGCTCTCTGCACAGCAGGGACCCCGCTCCCCACCACCCCACCACTGCCTCTCTGCCTACTTGTGATCTCTCTCTGTCAAATAAATAAATAAAATCTTTATAAAAAAGAAAAATCACCCAAAGTAACACAAAAAAGAAAAAGAAAATAAAAACAAAGATGAATGTTTAAAGAAGAACAGAGTATTCAGGAGCTATGGCCCAATATCAAGCATATTAACATATATGAAAATGGTGTCCAAAAAAAGACATTGAAGAAAACTGAATAGAAAAGAAGAAATATTTGAGGTACCTGTAAAGGTGGAGGTGAGATAGAAATATTATATGATGAAAGAAATGAAATTGGACTAGATAGATATTAATATTTATTAATATCAATATTTATACCTATAAAAATAAATATTGTATCTATAGATACAGGTATAGGAATATGAAGAGAGAGAGATGCAAGCCAGAGGACAATGGAGCGTTATCTTTAAATTGCTGAAAGAAAAGTTTGTCAATGCAAAATTTTATATAAGAAGAATATGTTCAAAAATGGAAACTACACTTCTAGTCTGGCAAGATGGAATAGCTCCATTTTTCCCAATTGCAACCTCTTAAAAATACAAAACCCTGGGTATAACATAAAAAAGGGATCATAGGAAGACTGAAAGTTGGAAGGAAGAAAATGGGCTTGAGAAACACCATGGTGGTATGTTCCTGGATTTTCTTATTATTTCCCATATATCCTCAACAGATTATTGCAGGAGCCTCCAACCTGGAAACATCAATAGACAAAGCAAAAAAATAAAAACAAGAACACAAGCAAAACAGAGCTTAAACTCCAGGAAAAACCCATTCCTTCTGGTCAAAAGGCTAGAAATTGGGGAATTCTAATAAATAGAAAATCTCCCTATTAGTACCTACTTCACTCTAGTCAAACACCAAACAAAAAACTACCCCTCTACACAGTTTCAGGGAGGAACAAATAACTGATTTTCCATCCTTCTCTGCTCACTCTACAATAGCAGATTACAGCACTATGAATCAATCATCCTGTAGATAGTGTTGGTGGGCACTGATCTGCATTCTCACTTGGCAGAAGCAGGAGTCGCTCAAATAAAGAGATAGTGTTAGTGGAAATAAACAGGGATGTGATTTCCCATTCCCCCATTAGCCAGTAACAACACTTAATAAGGCCATGCAAGGCAGGACTAGTCAGCCATTTGGTCTCTTCTTAACGTTAGAGTCAGCAGGGTTGAGAGGAGCTGGTTTTCTACCCCCGTGTGGCATCAGCAAGGCTTATATGGAGGTGATGGTGCTCCAGTTCTCTTCCCTTTGCTGTCCAGTATCAGCAGGAGCAAGGGAAAGCTGAGCTTCCATCTTTATCTGGCATCAACTAGATAGGATGAGGTGGTAGAACGTGGAGCTATTTCTGATTTCTTTAAGATAGTTGGTGAAGGGAGTTCCGGGAAATTGGAAGGGGAGGTGAACCATGAGAGACTATGGATTCTGAAAAACAATCTGAGGGGTTTGAAGGGGCGGGGGGTGGGAGGTTGGGGTACCAGGTGGTGGGTATTATAGAGGGCACGGATTGCATGGAGCACTGGGTGTGGTGAAAAAATAATGAATACTGTTATGCTGAAAATAAATAAAAAATAAATTTAAAAAAAAGATAGTTGATGACCTAAAACAAACAAAAAAAGTAGCAGTGAATTGTGGGAACTTTAACATGTATAGAAGTAAAGTGTACAATAGTAACACAAAGAATGGGAAGGTAACATTTAAATTATACTGTTGCAGGATTCCAAAAATTCTACTTTAAAGTTGTATAATTTATTATAGTGTTGATTCTGATAAATAAAAGGTATACATCATAAACCCTAAAGCAACTCCTAAAAATAGACAGTAATATAACAAGACAGTAATAGGAAAAGTGTAATAATAATCAATTATTTTAATTTACCAAAAATGGTGGGAAAATAAGAGAACAAAAGAGATGGGATAAATAGAAAATAAGTAGCAGGATGATAGACCATAATCTAATCATTTTGATAATTTCATGTAATATAAATTTTTTATTAACAAGAATTTTCTGATTGGATAAAAAAGGAAGATCCAACTAAATTCTATCTACAAAACACCTGTTAATATAAAGGCACATATAGGTTAAAAGTGAAAGAATAGAAGAAGATACATCATGTAAATACTGATTTAAAAAGCTCACGTTGCTATGTTATATCAGACAAAGCAAATATCAGTCCAAGACTATTTCCAGGTGTAAAGAAGACCATTGCGTATAATAAATAAGTCAAATTATCAAGAAGAGATGACAATCTTAAGTATGCATATATCCAGTAAAAGAGTTTCAAATATTCTAAAGAAAATTGTTAGGCTCAAAAGGAAAAAGAAACAAAGGTAAAATTCTAGTTGAGCACTTTAATATTACTCTCCTGTTACCTACTGTAATTGATATAATAAGCTGACAAAAAACACAGCGTATTTGAACACTACAATCAACCAAATTGACCTAATTAATATTTATAGAATAGCTCTTTCCCAAAATAAGAAGGTGCATTCTTTTCAGCGATATAACCCATATTTCAAGCCAGGAAATTTTTTCAACAAATTAAGAATGAGTGAAATAATACAAAGGTATTCTTTGTCAACAATGGAGATAAGTTAGAAAGAGCAGAAAGATATCTACAAAATTCTAATATATTTGGGAATTAAATAACACTTTAAATAACCCATCATCCCATATGAAATCAACAGGGAAATTAGAATGTATTTTAATGGAATGAAAATGAAGCAAACAATCCTACAAAACCATATCAAAATTTGTGAGATGCAGCTAAAACAGTATTGAGAGGGAAATTTGTATTATTAAATTATTTTATTAAAAAAGAAAATTTAAGAAATTAGAGTCTGGGTAGAGTACCAACATGGCTTAGTCAGTTTAGCCTCTGACTCTTGATTTTGGCTCAGGTCACGATCTCAAGGTCTTGAGATTGAACTCCATGTTGGGCTCCACACTTAGCACCAGTCTGCTTGTCCTTGTCCTCTCCTCACTGACGCTCTCTTTCCCCCACTAAAGCTCTTTTCCTTTCTCTCTATCAAATAAATAAAATTTAAAAAAGATAAGAAAAGAAATTATAACCTGGAAAGAAGACCAAATTAAATCTAAAGCTATCAGAAGGAAGGAAACATTAAAGATAAAACAGAAATCAATGAAATAAGAAGAAAATAGGCAATCACTTCTCGGCCTTTTGGCTAAGATCAAGTGAAGAAGAAAATAGGCAATAACAATAAAAATAATAGGGAAAAAAATCAATGAAACCAAAATATGCTTGTTGAAAAAAATATGATTGACAAACCTGCATAGGCTAGTCAAGATAAAAGAAAAACTCTAAATTCCCTGTATCAGGAACACAGGGGGACACATGAGTGGCTCATTCCGTTAAGTGTTTGAATCTTGATTTCAGCTCAGGGCATGATCTGAGGGTCATGAGATGGAGCCCCACATCCAGCTCTTCATTGAGCATGTAGCCTGCTTAAGATTCTCTCTCTTCTGCCTACCTGACACCCCCCTACCCCACAAAAAAAGGAATAAAAAAATGGGACATAAGTGCAAGGCTTTTACAGATGTTAAAAGTATATCAAAGAAATATTATTAACAACACAGTGCCTGTATATTTGATAAACTAGGTAAAATGGACAGATACTTTCAAAGATTTAAACTTTCAAAGCTCACTTAAAAAATTTAACAGCTTTGTATTTTCCTAAAGCATTACATTTTTAGTTTAAAATTTTCCTTTAAAGAAAACCCCAGGCTCAGATGCTTCTCCAATAAATTCTTCCAAATATTTAAAGGAAAAATATGGTCAATTCTACATACACTCTTACAGAAAATTGAAGTGATAAGAATTGTAAAATAAGGCAGCATTGTGTTATACTAAAACCAAACAGAAAACTTTTAAGTGAGACCTCAGACAAATATATCTCATGAACACAGACATAAAACTTCTTAACAACATACTAGTATACTAAATCATGAATATAGAAAAAGTATAAATATATTATGACCAAGTTAAGTTTGTAATACAATGTTTTGTTTATATCCCAAAGTTAAACACTAGATTCCATCTAACAACAGACACAAAGTGAAAAGCATGTGATCATCTCAATAAATGCAGAAAAAGCACTTGCCAAAATACAACATACATTCATAGAAAAACCAAACTAAACCCAAACAAAATGACTCAGTGTATCAGGAAGAGAGGATAACTCCTTCATCCTGATAAAGGGCATATACTAAAAACTCCTAATATCGTAGTAAAGGAAAACAGAGTATTCTGTCTTTGAAACTGGGAATAAGCCTTCTGTTCTCTCCACTTTTACTTTATATTGGATGTTCTAGCCTGTGCTAAAAGGCGATAAAAACAGAAATAGAACCCATATAGTTTAGAAAAGATATATGATAATTTACATGGAAATTCCCAAAATATTTTATAAAAGGATACAAGAACTAAGTGAGTTTAGCACTATTGCAGGGTTCAAGGTCTATAAACAAAATTCAATTATGTGTATGTGTATGTATATATATATATATATATATGTACTTATATATAATTATCTACCATTACACATGCATATGTACATTATATACTTATATATAATTATCTATATGTATATACATATATGAAGCATTGTGTGTATATATACACACACACACATACACACAGAAAATAAAGCAAATGCTGGACTTTGACATTTTAAAAATATACCATTTATAATACATTTCAAAACCACAAACACTTAGAGATAAATTTAACAGAACATTTGCAGGATATTTAACCTGAAAACTAGAAAACATTGTGGAGATAAATTAACTAAGCCTCATACATTAATTAATGTGTTACTAAGCCAGAGACAGTAATTAACAATATATGGAGACATACTGCCTGTTCATAGATCAGAAGAGTAAATAGTGATAACTATTATTTCTTTCCAGTTTGACCTATAGATTCTAAGTGAACCCAATCAGAATCCCAGCAGACATTTCTATAACAATTGACTATCTAATCATGAAATATATCTGATATTGTAAAGGATCATGAATACCCAAAGTAATTTCGGGAAAGAACACAGTTGGAAGATTTATATTACTTAAGTTCAAGACTTGCTCTAAAGTTGCACTATCCAAGAAGTGAATTATCAGTGTAAAGATATACATATAGAATAATCCAAATTAATAGAAATTGCAAAAATAGACCTACATAAAAATGGACAGCTTATTTTCAATATAGATATGAAGGGACTGCACTTAGGAGTGGATATAGATAGACCTTTCAATGAATAATAGTGGAAGCATTGGACATCCATATGGCAGAAAACTAAAAATATTACATCACTCCATATATAAAAATTAACTTGAATAATCATAGAATTAGGGTAGCTGGCACCATGAGACTTCTATAAGAAAATAAAGGAGAATATCTTAATAACTTGGGTTTAGCAGAGTTCTTAGGACAAAAAAGATCACAAGTCAAAAATAAAAGGTAGTAAATTATAGTTTATAAAATTAAAAACTGCTCTTCTTCAAAAGATGTTCAGAAGATAAAAAAGTCACATTTTTTTGCAAAAAAAAATTGCAAAATACACATCTGATTTCAAACTTATATCCTGAATATATAAAGAAATCTGACAACTCAGTATTAATAGGATGTTACCCAATAAAAAATAAGCAAATTATGTGAATAGCTCCTTTGCCAAAGAAATTATTTTAATGGCAAAAATACATATGAAAATATGCACAAAATTACTAGTTTTAGGAAAATGGAAATTAAAACTGTAATGAGATACCACTATATACCTACTAGAAAAGCTACAATTTAAAAAACTGACAATTTCAAGTGCTGCTGGAGATGTGGAACATCTAGAAATCTCATACAGTGCTGAGAGAATGTTAACCATTGTTACAGGATAAATTGCATGACCTTAATTGGAAATAAGATTGCAGATATAATCAGTTTAGATGAGGTCACTGGGTTAGACCTAAACCAATATGCCTGTCCTTATAAAAAAGAAAATTAGTATAAAAGACAGGCATAGAGGGAAGATGATGGGAACAGACATACAGAGAAGATGGTCATCTACAAACCAAGGAGAACCCCTTAAATAGTCCTTTCCCTTATAGCCCTCAGAAGCTGATACTTTGATTTCTGTATTCTGGCCTTCAGAATTATGAAACAATACATTTTCTATTGTTTAAGCCACTCAGTTTTTGATACTTCGTTACAGCAGTAATAGCAGACTATTATAACCATTCTGGAACATAGTTTGGTCATTTCTTTAAAAAGAAAAAAAAAAAAAAAGATAAACTTGGGGCACCTGGGTGGTTCAGTCATTTAAACTTCTGCCTTCAGCTTAAGTCATGATCCCAGGGGAGCTTTCTTCTCCCTTTCCCTCTGCGTGCTTCTCCCCCCTGCTTGTTCTCTCTCTCCCTCTCACACTCTGTGTCAAAGAAATAAAATCTTAAAAAAAAAAAAAACTTACCATACTAATTTAAAGTACCACTCATGGATATTTATCCAAGATAATGGAAAATATATATTTGTACAATGACCTGTACGAGAATGTTCATAGCAGCTCTTTATAATAACCCTGAACTGGAAACAGCCAGTTTATCAATTGATTAATATATAAACTAATCATAGTTTATCTGTAGAATGGAACATTACTTAGCAATAAAGTGGAAGAAACTCCGAACACATGCAAAATATGTAGATAAATCTCAGTTGTATTCTGTTAAATGAGACAAGTCAGACACAAAGGCTGTGGACTGCATGATTTATGTGGTCGTCTGGGAAAGGCACATTTATAGGGACAGAGAACAAAGTGATGATTAAAAAATTCTGGATGGAGAAACCAAAGTTGTGATACAGTATATGGGAAATAGTTGAGAGAATCTAGCCCAAAACAGGATACTGTTTTTGATCAGGGGAAAACTACATATGCCTCATATAGATAATGTACGTTTGGTGGAAAAACTAAAAATGGTTACGGAAAAACAATGATGGAGCTGGATTTACTCCACTAGCTCTTCAAAAATTGTTAGCTTAGTCAAGTAAAATTTTATGAGGGTCCAGTTTCTTCATTGGAATAATGAACGAAGTAGGGGGTAATAATATATAAATTCTGTGCCATGTAGCAAGATAGTCTCAGATCCCAAAATGTAAGCTGCCTGCATTTATCACTGTAACCTGATATAGTCGAGGGATAGGAGTGACCTGTTAGGTCTTACAGAACACAAATAAAGATGGTGAAATGTGGTAGGGATATAGCACACTTTAAAGAGATATGGCAAGTTTTGCAAACAAACTTAACTATGACAGTGTCACCAAAAAAAAGCTTAAAGAATTTTAAGGAGAAATATATTTCAAATAAGAAAACAATGGCACCACCTTACTCTATAGTAAAGAGCCCATACTGGAGTGTTACCCTCAGTTTGAGAATCACTTTTATTTTTTTTAATTTTTTTTTTAAGTTTTTATTTTTTATAAACATATATTTTTATCCCCAGGGGTACAGGTCTGTGAATTACCAGGTTTACACACTTCACAGAACTCACCAAAGCACATACCCTCCCCAATGTCCATAATCCCACCCCCTTCTCCCAAACCCCCTCCCCCCAGCAACCCTCAGTTTGTTTTGTGAGATTAAGAGTCACTTATGGTTTGTCTCCCTCCCAATCCCATCTTGTTTCATTGATTCTTCTCCTACCCACTTAAGCCCCCATGTTGCATCACCACTTCCTCATATCAGGGAGATCATATGATAGGATCAAGAAGATGTGGTATATATATACACAATGGAATACTATGCAGCCATCAAAAGAAATGAAATCTTGCCATTTGCGACAACATGGATGGAACTAGAGCGTATCATGCTTAGCGAAATAAGTCAAGCAGAGAAAGAGAATCACTTTTAAAATGCTGTAGACACAGCATGACAACTTAGGGAAGATTGGGCACAGTATTGAAGGGACTCCAAACCATACCATACTTTTTTCTATCCTCTATTTCCAAGGGGAGCAGGCCATCTTTAAATACTTAAAATGTTGAGGCACCTGGGTGGCACAGTCAGTTAAGCAAAAAGCTCTTGATTTTGGCTCACAAAGTGATCTCAGGGTTGTGAGATCAAGCCCCCACCTCGGGCTCCAAGCTCAGCATGAGCCTACATAAGACTCTCTCTCACTTGGGCACCTGAGTGACTCAGTTGTTAAATGTCTGCCTTCGGCTCAAGTCATGATCCCATTGTCTTGGGATCAAACCCCACATTGGGCTCCCCGCTCAGCAGGAAGCCTGCTTCTCCCTCTCCCACTTCCCCTGCTTGTGTTCCTTCTTTCACTGTGTCTCTCTGTGTCAAATAAATAAATCAAATCTTCCTGAACCCATGAAGCAAATAGTATATTATATGTTAATAAAAAATAAGTCAAATTAAAAAAAAGGACTGTCCCTCTCCCTCTGCCTTCCCCTCTCCTCAAATAAATAAATAAAATAGAGGGATTAGTCTTTATTTATCTGTCAGATAAATAAACTCTCCGCTGAGCAGAGAGCCTGATTCAGGGCTCTATCCCAGGACCCTGGAATCATGACCTGAGCCGAAGGCAGAGGCTTTAACCTCTGAGCCACCCAGGTGCCCTGGGATTATTCTTTTGCCCTGGGATTATTCTTTGTTTAAATTGGCTGTGACCTGAAGTTCTTAAACTGGGGTCAGTGCTTATAGACAAACATAGTTTTAGGCAAACTTTTTGTTGTTGCATTGTCTAAAGATAAATACAGTTCCTTGAAGAACTGGATAAAAACCATATCACTGGGGTTATTTAAGCATGGGATGTATGGTCATGTGTTATGTGAATTTATGAGAATCAAATGAGTAGTTGGAATAGATCAGATTCAAGGATCTTTTCAATACAAAGTTTCTATGATTCTCCAATAATTCTTTTGAGCTACATAAGTACAAGCAAGTGTGGAAATTAATGGAAGACAAATTTCAGCTCAAGATAAGTAAGAACTTCCTAAGAATTATGGTTGTACAATGAACTGGTATGTTCTCTCAACAGTAAGCCTCATTCCCTACGAGAGGAAATGTCAAGGTGTATTCACTGTTTAAGATCATTTGTAGGTCCCCTGCATGCTATTAAAATCGGAATATTCTGCCTGGCATTAGACCCATTCTGGAAGACCTGCTCTATCAATCTCTATTTATATCTGTTCCCCAAGTCAGGGTTTCTACAGTAGAAAAATTAGTATTTCTATGACTGTTTACATAGTTTCCACCATTGTAACTCTGATTATAGCATTCTCCTGTAGAGGAATACCTTCTTTTTTTCTTTTTTCCTTCTGTGCAAATCTTATACATTTGTCAAAAACAGTTCAAATTTCATTGACACCCTCCCTGACTGATCTCATCTTTCTGCTTTTTTTTTTTTCCTCTGAAGAATGCTAGCTGCTTCATAAATCTCTCCAAGACAAAATCAATTGTTTCTAATACGTTCCTATGTGTTTATCCTCCACTCTCAGTCTGTGGTCAGAACCAGATCTTCATACAAGATCTTATACCCGTCAGAGTACCTGTAGCACAATTTGACACTGAACAGATACTTGGGAAATGCTTGTTGTTGCTCTTAACAGTGTCCTAGGAGTCTAATAATATCCATTCTCTGAATGATCTCAGGAATCTCATTGTTACTTAATCATTTTACAGCCATCTTTTATTAGTTATCTATTGCTGAGTAACAGAATGCTTCAAAACTTAGGAACTAAAAACAGTTATTGGGGCACCTGGGTGGCTCAGTGGGTTAAAGCCTCTGCCTTTTACTCAGGTCATGATCCCAGGGTCTTGGGATTGAGCCCTGCATCGGGTTCTTTGCTCAGCGGGGAGCCTGCTTCCCTACCTCTCTCTCTCTGCCTGCCTCTCTGCCTATACTTGTGATCTCTTGACTTTCAAATAAATTAATTTTTTAAAAATAGCACAAAACCACAGTTATTTATAGAACATAACTTCTGAAGGTTAGGATTATGAAAGTGAATTAGCTGGGTAGTTCTGGCTTTGGGTCACACATGAGGTTTCAATTAAGGTAATGGTTAGGGCTGCAGTCAGCTCAGGGGTTGACTTGGGGTGAAAGATCTACTCACAAGGTAACTCACTGAAATGATATTGTCTGAATGCCTGAGTATCTTGCTGGCTATGGGCAGGAGGTCCCTTATACCTTGCTTGGGTCTCCTCATAGGGTGGCAGAAGTTGCTTTAACTTTTATGAATTAGTCTCAGAATGCGTTTGCTATTACTTCTTCTGCCTGTTAATTACATAACAACCCTAATTCAGTGTGAGAGAGAATTACACAAGGGTGAAAATATTGGGAGGTAGAGATCATTGAGGACCATCTTAGAGGCTTGCCAACACACACTCTTATTAAATGTTTTATATAATCAAATTTATGAAGTGATTTTTTATTATGTGTGCTTCATAAAACTGTACAATAATAACAGGAACAAAAAAAGATGGAGCTATCTTAGTGATTTTCCTTTCAATTTTATATATTTTTAAGATTTTATTGAATTAATCAAATTTCCTCATATTTTGATGATTTAATGAAAACTGGAAAAATTGGAAAAAATAAAGAAAATTGAATAACGAAAAGAATAGTTTAATGAGGTTTCTTCAAATTTCTTTCTATATTTTCAATATGAATTACACTGTTATTTAATAAAGCAGAAATTTAAGAGTTTAGATTTAATTAAGACAGACGAGATGATTTTGTTTGACCAGTGTTAGAGAGATAACTAAATGTACTTTTCTGATGATAGTTGTAAAGGTTAAATATTTTTTTCTAGAATCTTGAGATTCTTTTTCATCATCAATGAAAAAGTACTTTTTAAGAAAATAATTTTTTGAAGACTTATTTATCTATCACACACACACACACACACACACACACACAACACACACACATAACATGGGGGGAGAGTCAGAAGGAGAGGGAGAGAGAGAATATAAAGCAGACTCCCCACCAAGCACAGAGCCCAATGTGGGGATTGATCCCAAGTTGCTGAGATCATGACCTGAGTTAAAATCAATAGTCAGGGGCGCCTGGGTGGCTCAGTGGGTTAGGCCTCTACCTTCGGCTCGGGTCGTGATCCCAGGGTCCTGGGATTGAGCCCTGCATCGGGCTTTCTGCTCTGCGGGTAGCTTGCTTCCTCCTCTCTCTCTGCCTGCCTCTCTGCCTACTTGTGATCTCTGTCAGATAAATAAAGAAAAAATCTTAAAAAAAAAAAAATCAATAGTCAGACATTTAACACACTGAGCCCACCCAGGTGCCCCAAGAAAATAATTTTGAATAATGAATGAGTATAAAAATGATGAAAACTGTAAAATGTTGCTTTAAAACATGTAATCAAATTTCAAATGTTATCTGAGCTAAAATATTTTGGTTATATAAAATTATAAGTTGATAATAGTCTTAGCATTATTGACTTTTGTAAACTTTAACATAGACCCTCTTGAATCTAAATTTCTCTCCATTGCAAGTCTTTATTGATGAATGTCCAAATCTTTCCTCTTTCATGTAAGTTGATCATCCTAACTGAAGATGCTTACTTTACTCCACATCCTACTTCACTTGTTCTCTAATACTACTTATACAGATATCATTTTCTATATATCTGTTCTCTTTTATATTTTTGTGTGTAACATTTCATCTTCCTACCTAGAATGCCATCTCCTGGAGATGGGCAGTTCTGCTCCTCACACCTACACTGTGCCTAGTCATGTCCGGTTTCCACAAATGGTTTTTGAAATGAAATGTCCTGCCTTTACTCCAGATTTTACCCAAAATGTAGAGTTTCCTTTGTACATATAAGTGAGTTTAGTTAAATTGCTGCTTCTGTTATACAATTAATCCCTTATTGACCTTTCTTCTTTTTTTTTTTTTTTGGTAATAGGATATTTCTATAACCATCAGTGATACTCTACTGTGCAGTTTTTATGCAATAATATTAATATATTATTCTAGCTGGAAATGCTTCCTGAGCCATCAAAGATATATTACATTGTATTCAGCTTGCTGTAGTATTATGCAATTATATTTTTTAGCTTTAATTGAAAATTTATGTACAATAATTCAGTATTCCTTTATCCTTCCTCAGAAAACCCTATCCAGGCTTGTATTTGTGAACTATCCTCTTCATTTTTTAGTCCTTGTGTTTCAGAAGGATTTCACTCCTGGCTGGTAGAGGATAGTTTCTAGGCTCAGACCAATGAGATTATCATTTGGTAATCCAGTTAAGTGATAGTCATCACACAAGCATACTGTCAAAATCAGTAAGAAATAAAATGTATCTAAAAAGGTATTCTTATTTTTCCCTTATGAGATTTGATGTGGAAAGAATGCAAGGTGAATTTACTCCCATATCTTTATAGCAATAAGAGAAATGCCCAACATAAACAAGCCAACATAAAGAATTGAGCCAAGAGAGAAAGAAACTGGATTTTCTTATCATTTGAATCCCTGATTTTGGTTTCATGCAGAAATCAAATACCAAATTTTCCTACTGCTCAAGATGGGAGCATATTAACTATATACAGATGGCTAAATAATTGTAATATTTCTATTATTGGTATTTGTAATCTGATAAATGCCTCCCCTTGGTGTTTTGAGGGCTTTGTCTATCTTTTTTTTTAATTAATTAATTTGTTTATTTTTATTTCTTTTCAGCGTAACAGTATTCATTGTTTTGCACCACACCCAGTGCTCCATGCAATACGTGCCCTCCTTAATATCCACCACCTGGCTCCCCCAACCTCTCACTCCCGCCCCTTCTTCTTTTACAGAACCTCTTAGCTAAACAGGTCAAACTCCATACCTGTTATTTTTTTTCTATCTGACTTAACCTATCAGATAATTATCAATCACTGATATGCTCTAGCTGTGGTCATTTGCTAAAAACTGTGGGCGGTTTCAGATACTTAAGCATATAAGGACATTTTCTTCCTACACAACTATTTCTTAGTAACTTGACTGAACTCTAGAAATGAAGATGTGACTTTTATCTGGGATAGGCCTAGGAATTATCTATCTATGATCAATACGCAGTTGGTTTTTGGCAAAGAGATCTATGAACCTTGATCATTACAGTGCATTCAGCTCTGTATCACATTCAGCATCAGGTCGGGCCAACTCATTCTATGCTCCATATATATTTATATTTACTTTGTCTTACATTTAATTTGCATTTAACTTGCATGAGGTCAAAACACACATAGTATATTAGGGTTCTCCAAAGAAACAGAAGGAATAAGATGTATATATACATAAAAAGATATTTATTTTAATGAATTGTCTCATGCAATTGCTGAGGCTGGCAAGTCAGAGTCTACTGACAGAATACTACAGCCAAATTGACATAAAAATTAACTATCACAGACTTGACAATAAGACCATGAAAACTTTAACATGAAATTCATAGAACATGGTTTGTTTCATATTAGCTTTGCCTTCTTTGATATCCTTAATCTCTGCTTACATTTATTTGCATTTTTAATTATTTGATAATTAAGTTTGCTATTGACCCTCGTCAATAAACTGTCTCCCAAAATAAATTGCAAAGGTCATATTATGTTATCACTTCTATCAAATCAACTCTGGGTTTAGTGTTCAACATATGTTTCTCTTGCCCAAATAAATTCCTGAAGTAATATCAGAGATTGACACAAATACACAGGATTCTGCCCTAAAATTTCCACAAAGTGTTTAGAGTCTTAATAGGTCATTGGCTAAGGCCTGATGAAATTTTAAAAGGGCAAAATCTTATGTCTAAAGAATATCTTAGTTTTTATAGTTTACACTTCTTAAAGAATTCATAATCATTTGAATTTTTAACTTTTTCATAAATCTAATTTCACTACTATTCACTACTATTTCAACCTACTATAAATACTGTATTAAAAATAACTAGAGTGAATTTAACATTTCCCATGTAATGATTTTCTGGGTTCATTACGTTTTACTAGAGCAGAACTTTGATGTAACAGATAGGTGTAAACATCTAAACATCTAATATCAAGATCTCCTGGAGAAATGATTGCTTTCCTGGTGATAAACAGGTTTATCCAACTTTTATCAAAGTTCAAGGTATAGTTCAAGACCTCAAAGAAAATTGTACCTTCCAACCTTATGGAGGTGAATTTCCTGCTCTTTAACTATCTTTTAATTTGTCTTCCTTTAATGCAATCTTTATTATATCTTCAATTGCATGATCTTATGCTTTAGAACAGTTTGGAAGAAAGTTTCTAGGAAATAAGTCTACCTGCTGCACTGAATAACGGTATTTCCTCAGTCATATCACATCTGTGATGCCACTTAACACCTGCACCATACTTACATTGGCAAATTGCTGTTGCCTGTTCTGTGACTTAATGGCACAGAATATACAGCATATGTTGGTAATTCTTTTGTAATATGTTTGAAAATGTGCATACAAATGAATCCTCTTCAGGTGCAAGAGCATGAATTTATAGTCCAATTAACAGTTTGAGCTCACACCTGCTTTAAATACCACATAGGCTGTGTTTTAATTACAAGGTATGCAGTGAGACCACCGAAAGTCTCTATTCCATATGTAGTCTAAAGAACGGAAGCAGAATCCAATTCCAAGTTTTGAGCCTTGTTTTCAAGGCCTATGCATTTTACATTTAAGAGACAAATAGAGTTCTTATAGACAACTTAAATACCCAAGGAATTAAAAAATAAAACACCATGTATTTTAAATAACAGAAGAAAAAATGAAGATGGGCTAAATGATTGAGTATTTTTTATTGAGGTAAAATTTATTGAGGTATATTACATTATACTAGTTTCAGGTGTTCAACATAATAATTCAGTATTTGTATACACTCCAGAGTGATTACCACAATAAATCCAGTTATCATCCATCACCATATAGTCCTCTCCCTTCAACATATCACCTATGCCCCATCTCCTTCTCCTCTGGTAACCACCAATCAGTTCTCCATGTATATCAGTTTTGTTTTGCTTGTTCTTTTGCTGTTTGTTTTTAGAGTACATATACAAGTGAAATTATATGGCATTTGTCTTTCTCTGATGGTCTTATTTCATTTGGCATAGAAAGGTCCATCATGTTGTCACAAATGGCAAAATTATATCCTTTATTATAGCTGATTAGTATTTCATTGGGCAGAGAGTGTCTGTGTGTGTGTGTGTGTTGTATCACATCTTTATCTTTTTCATCCACCAGTGGACACTTAGGTTGTTTCTGTATTTTGGCAATTGTAAATAATGCTGCAGTGAACATTGGAGTGCAAATATCTTTTCAAATTAATGTGGTTTTTTTCTCAGATAAATAACTAGAAGTGAAATAACTAGATCTTATAGAAATTCTATTTTTAATTTTTGAGGAACCGCTATTCTGTTTTCCATAGTGGCTCTACCAGTTTACATTCTGCTGAATAGTGTATTAGGGTTCCCTTTAATTTTGATTGATTAAAAATAGAATTCACAAACCATAAGTGACTCTTAATCTCACAAAACAAACTGAGGGTTGCTGGGGGGAGGGGGTTTGGGAGAAGGGGGTGGGATTATGGACATTGGGGAGGGTATGTGCTTTGGTGAGTGCTCTGAAGTGTGTAAACCTGGTAATTCACAGACCTGTACCCCTGGGGATAAAAATATATGTTTATAAAAAATAAAAAATTAAAAAAAAAGAAATGGAAAAAACAATAGAATTCAATACCTAGGAAGAATTAGATTCATACTTTTGACTCCATAAATTTCTGGAATCTGTACTTCTTATTTGTATAGTTCAACATTTCTGACCTGGCTTATAGAAATAGTTCCATAACTAGCTTTGTAAATATCCTCCCTCATATCCACCAGCAGTGTGTACATTATTGCTACATATCCTTACATATCCTTACCAACACTAAAATCTACAGACTTTTAAATCTTTGTCAACATTTCAATTACATTAACATGGTCTTAATTGACATGTCTCTAATTCTGATATGGTATTCATATGATGATTGGCCATTCTTTTTTCCACTTTTATGACATGCTTTCTGTCTGTTTGTTCACATGCCTTTTGCTCCTTTTAAATGGGGTTGTCATTGATTTGAAGAAATGTTTTATGCTTTACATACCAAATTATTTTGTGGTTATGTTAATTGAAATAGTTTCTCCCAGGTTCTACCTCATCATTTAATTATCTCTGTAGTCTTTTCATGAATAGCAAAACAATTTTAATGTAGCAAATTTATTAATATTTTCCTTCATATATAATTAATTTTCCCACATACACCAATATTTTATATAAACTCTTGTCTTAACCCAAAGTCCTAAAGCTATTATTTTATTTCCTTCTAAAAATTGCAAAACATTTCTTCTCATTGTTCATCTCTTCTTCTATCTGGAATTTATTTATTAGTTTGGTGTGATGCAGAAAACCAATTTCATTTTTTCTCTCAAATAAGTATTATCTCAGTATTAGTAAATAATAGTAAATAAATAGTATCCCATTTTTATTGCATTTATTGCTCTTTTCCTGACACTTTTGTTGTACTACAAGTTTCCATGTAGAGGGTATATGTATATAAATACATATATGTGTTTATATACATATTTGTATATAAATATAAAATCAGAACCTGCTACGAGCTTCTGATCTAATGGTCTCCATCCCTCTACCAAGACCCCACTGCATTTATTAATAGAGGTTTATTAAAAATAGTTTTGGTAACTGACAGAACAAGTTTCCACACCTTATTATTTTTCAAGAGAAACATGGGAAAAAAAGATAAACATGGATATTTTTGATATTTTGTCTTAATATAGCTATTTTAGGGTCAGCTTCTCAAATTATTAGACATGTATGTGACTTTCTGTTTTATTTTTTTAAATTAGAGCTGAATGACATCTATATATAAATTTGTGGATACTTGCATTTTATGACCATTTCTTTTTTTTTTTAATAATTTTTAACAACACTTTTCAAAGTGTCTCTGTAAAAGTCTTAAACATCCTTTGTAATATTTATTCCGGGTTCCTTTTTGTTGTTTTGCTGATATTTTATTTTATTTTTAGGATTTTATTTATTTATTTGAGAGAGAGCAGAGAGGGAGAGTGAGAGGGTGAAGCAGATTGCCCACTGAGCAGAGAGCTCATACAGGAATCCATCCCAGGACCCTGATATCATGACCTGAGCTAAAGATAGACACCTAACTGACTGAGCCACCCAGATACCCATTGTTGATATTTAAAGTTGCATCATTTGTTGTTATTTTAGTAGACCACATTATTATTTGAAAATATTTGTGTTATTATTTCAAAATAAATACAATGAGCTCAATTCTAGAGCTGACCTGTGCAAACATGGAACATAAACCAAAAAAGATCATACTTGAGTTCCAAGCTAGTGAGATTTTAAGAGTCATTTGTTGCTGCATCGTATTTTAATTCTTTTTTCTCAACCTTCTTTTCTTTATTATAGTTCTCTACTGCCCTGTGCATTTTTTAGACTTTTTTTTTTTTTTTTTTTTTGGTCAAGTAGAACTGAGCTGAGCTGGAGAGCCAAGTATGATTGCCAGAGTTAACATTTTTTTTCACCTCTGAGAACCAGTTTTCATTTCCTTGGTGATATCATATCAGAATATTTCAATCTGAAATAGTTATATTCACTGATACTTTGTCATTTTTGAATATCAATGGAGTTGAATTTGTATAATCATTTTATATAAAATTCTTTTGCTTAAGTTTCTAAGTCTAATCATTTTTTGTATTTAAAAATTCTATGTTGATAAATATATACAATTAATAATAGTATTGTGTTTTTTTCCAAATCTTTTTGTTACTAATCTAGTATTTACTTTTCTTGTTGACTCGAGTTAAACCCTTTAATACAATGTTGAGCAGAAAAAGTGACAGTGAACTTCCATAATATTTCCTGATTTTAAAAGAAATACTTCCTATATTTCTGTATTAGTAAATGTATTTGCTATATGTTTTTTCCAGATTCTCCATATCAGGCTAATAATATTTCCATCAGTAATAGTGAATACATGCTAACTTTCTATACCAATGTTACCTTAAAATACATAATACATTGGTCTAAATAAGATAGTTTTACTCTCTCAAATAACTATTGAATGACAATTTGGCATCTTTAACACATCTCAAATGACTCAAGTTGTTATTTCCAACCATTTTGTCTTGTTTTCCTCAACAAATTTTATTTTAAAAAAATTCAATTTAAACAAAAGTTGAAAAAATACTATGAAATCTATCAACATACCTATATATTCTTCACCTATGGTCAATAAATGTGAATATTTTCCTGACTTTTATATATATATTTACATATTGCATATACATATATGTGATCTCTAAATATAAATACTCCTCTGTACTCCATACTCCTATATATGTATTATACATACTATATGTATTATTGTTTATTATTATAAATTAATACATACATACCAATTCATGCTAATCACAAAACAATTTTAATGGAACTAAAATATTCCTAAAATTATGTATTTATCTTCATCAGAATATACCATAAAGACAGTAAAGGAAAAATAACCACTAAAAGAGAAACAATAATATTAAAGCACATAACATCAAAAGATTAGCATCCAGAATATCTGTAAAGCTGTTTTAAATAAAGGAAGACAAATTGTAGCCCCTAAAATAAGCAACATCAACAAAAACAAAAGGCATTTCATAAAAGAGATAGTTTGAATGGCTAAGCAAATGAAAACATATCAACTGTATTATTATGAGAGAAATACAACATAAGATTCCCATTGATTTCCTGTATCATCCATCAGATGAACCAAAATAAAACTAAGGTATGCTAGTGTTGATGAAAATGTGGAGCAATATAGAAAATTGTATATGAACACATATGCTGGTATAACTGTAAATTGGCAAAATCAATATTCAAAATCATTCCCCATTATTTAGTAAATATGAATAAACACAAAGACTGAAAATTTCCCCTCATACAAGCTATCCCTAGAGAAAGAGTTGCATATGTGCATTAGGAGACATACTGAAGGATAGCCAATGAAACATTGTTTTGGAAGAGCAAAAAATTGGAAAAAAGAAGCAACCCTAAAATCTCTCAGCTGGCAAAACGATAAAGGCATAGTGGACATAAGGATGAAAATATATAGTGGAACACTATGTAATAGTGAAAATGAATCAATTATAGCTATATGTATCAACATAGATTTCTCCTCTAAAAAACTCTTAAATACAATTTTAAAAATGCCATTCAAATCTATTCAGTATTATTTCAGTCACACAAAACTTTTTTTTTAATTCAGAGACTTGAAAATATATTGAAAAATAATTCACTATCCATGGGAAAACCATAAGAAAAACAAAGAACAATTAACATAAAATTCAGAATATTACTTTGTGAGTAAAGAATGCAATCTGGAAGAAGCTCAGGGCAGGTTTAAAAGTTATTAATATTCTATTTTTAAGCTATGCATTATATGTTTATACATGTATATATGCATATACCTATAATTACAAAATTATTATATAAAAAATCTTTCCCAAATGTTATAAAATGTTTATATATGTTATTTCTTCTCTCTTGGTTGAAATAAATTAAAATTTTTAAAAATATAACCTTAGGCAGATTTGGTAATTTTTTTCACTGTATGCTATATCTGTGTGACAATTTTTTATAAGTCCTGTTTTTGTAAATACTAATGGCTGATGTATCAGTGAAGAAGTTTTGAGTATTCCAAAAAAAATGTTAAATTGGATAAATCAAGAAATGGTGTTGACACAAATTTTAGAAACTGATTTGGTCTTTTCACACTTGACTGATCTGGGAAGAATTACAAGTGGTTATACATATAAGACTGAGGACTTACAGGTCTGTGAGAGCCAGGGTTTGCAGTTCAAACCCAAAAGACATTATTCAGTGTCTACAGCCAGAAGTTATACACTATATGTTAGCATTCACAAGTAAAAACATGCTTGTGAGGTAAATATTATTTCTAATTTACAATTTGAGACAGTGAATCTAAGACATTAAATTACCAGTTGAAGGTTAAATTACAGGTAGTAAAATCAGAATTTCAACCTCTAATTCCCTACCTTTATCCAGTTCTCTGACATTGTGTCATTTTATTCAAGGACAGGTGGTTGAAGATGAACATCTGGAAAGATTTCATCCTGGCCTTCAAGTAATCTCTGTTATTTCTGCTTGTATCATATTGATGATTCTTTTATCACAAGGTTCATCAGAATTTGCCCTTAAACTTTTCATTCCTTCAAAAATAATGAAATACTACTTTAAAATAATACCAGTTATATAGCTAATTGTTCTTAACACATCCCAGCCCCCCTTTCCCATAGGCATCAGTGAAGATAAAAATAATAATAAAGTAAAAGTCATATTATAAAGAAAAGTAAGATTTATATTCAGCACTTTGGGAGCATCTGAGAAGATTGAAAGATTAATTGATGTTTTATACATTTTTATCTCTTCAAAATTTTACAATGAAAGATTAATGAATCTTATAAAGATCTGTGTTTCAAAGTTACATAAAATTTAAAATTTGAAAATGAACTATAGAAAAGATAAATAAGGATAGGAAAATAAGATAAAGCCAGAAGTGAGGGTAGAAACCAAAATTTACATGATATACTGAGTTCAGTAGTGTTCCATCAAAATTCATGTCCACCAGGCTACTATGAATTCACTAGGAACCTGTGAATGTGATGTTACTTGGAAATAGCATCTTTGCAGATATAATTTTGGAATTATGATCTTTGCAGATGTAGCCAGGTTAAAATGAGATCATACTAAATAGGGGTGGAGTGGGCCGCTAAATCCAATATGACTAATACCCTTATAAGAAGAGGGAAATTTGAACATAGAGACAAGGGTCATATGGGAGAAGGCTGTGTGCAGATGGAGACAGGTTCAGGTAATGGAGGCTGCAAATCAAGGAAAGCCAAAAATTACCAGCAACCACCAGAAGCTAAAATAGACTTCACAGAAAATGTGGCATTGATTTCAGATTTCTAGTTTCCAGAACTGTGAGAAAATAAATGTCTGTTTTAAGCCTCCTAGTTTGTATAATTTGTTATGGCAGCTCTAGGAAACTAATGCATAAGACATTCAGTCTTGTATACATATTGTACATATGTATACATATAATATAATAAATATAATATACTAATATATGCATGTATTATATATATACAATAATGCATATAATATATTACATATATCTTACATATGTGTTATATGCATATTATTATACATACAAGATTCATGAAGAATTTTCAATAAATTCAAGGTAAATGAAGCTGAATGGAGAAATTCATTCAGAAACAAACTTGTCTTTGCTTTCTAGTAAGGGCACCAGTCTACTTATAGGACAATACTGTATCTGGTTTTTCCTCTAATTTCTTTGTCTTAGAGACACAAGTTTTTGCTTAACTAAAGTTAGTAGTACATTCTACCTTTCTGAAAAAGGTAGGCTATTTGCCTTTATTTCTGCCTGCCATCCATGCTATTCTTTCTCTATACATTGAAAATTCTAATTCTGACAGGGAATTAGAGATGTTTAGGAGTAAGAGGACAGAGAATGGGGATGTCAGGGTAAATGCAGTGTGTAGAGGATGAGGAGGGAAAGGCAAGGAATTTGTGATATAGGAGGATACAAATGCTGAGTGGTAAAGTTTTAACAACAACAACAAAAAGTGCCCAAGGATAGGAAAGAGTTTGACCTGTAGCTCAAAGAGGTCCTCAAGATCTGCCTCACGATTCTAGGCTCCAGCATTAAAATGTAGTATTACCTCTGCAGGTAGTACTTCTATTTAAGCTACAGGGAGCCTGGGTGGGTCAGTGGTTAAGTGTCTGCTTTCAGGTCAGGTCATGATCTCAGTGCCCTGGGTTGGAGCCCCAGGTTGGGCTCCCTGCTCAACGGAGAGTCGGCTTCTTCCGGTCCCTCTGCCCCTACCCACAACTTGCTCTCTCCCTCTCTCTCTCTCTCAAATAAATAAATAAAATCTTTTTTATAAAGGAAAGAAAAGGGGGGGGGCGCCTGGGTGGCTCAGTGGGTTAATCTGCTGCTTTCCGCTCAGATCATGATCTCAGGGTCCTGGGATCGAGTCCCACATAGGGCTCTCTGCTCAGCGGGGAGCTTGCTTTCCTCTCTCTCTCTCTGCCTGCCTCTCTGTCTACTTGTGATCTCTCTCTGTCAAATAAATAAATAAAATCTTAAAAATAAGTAAATAAATAAATAAATTAATTAATTAATTAATTAATAAGGCCAGGACCTTCTGTTCCAGGCCTACAGATAATTTACTGTTGGCTTCACTCTAAGGCAGTTACCTTTGTGTTTAAAGATGGCCACTAGTAGTAAATAGAGCTATATATTCTTTTGTTAATGCCCAGAAGAAGAGAGTTCTTGAGGAACAGAAAGTCTAGTGGGCCTTAAGGACATCATTGAGCTATGGGATTTGTTAGGGAAATGTCAGGGGATAATTGAAGGAATATTAGAACCAGTAAATAGGGCACCTTTGGAGACTAAACTACCTCCAGAATATGAGTTATGTGACATAATACACTTATTTATAGATTAATAACATTTGAGTCAGTAGTTTTGTTACTTTCAGCTAAAAGCAGGCCGCACACAATTTGTGTGCTCCACACAATGTGTAAGTAGCAGATACAGAGATCCAAGCCCATGCCTTTTTGATTCTTACATATTACTTTTAACCACTGGGCTATATTGTTGATAAACTGTGATTTGACAAGAACAAGAATATGGAGCAGTGATGGGGACCAAGGAGTACATTTGTGATGAGCATTTGGTGTTTTGTGCAAGTGTTGAGTCACTATATTGTACTTCTGAAACTAATGTTACACTGTATTTTAACTAACTGGAATTTAAATAAAACTTAAAAAAAAAAAAAGAGTATAGAGCAGAAAACAATCCAACCTAAGACTTTAAGATATTCTAAAAGAAGAACCCATAGCTATTTAGTTGGATGAAATATTCATGTTTAAATAGCATTTCCCTGAGCTTTGGAAAACATGGAATTTCAAAGGGCACATGAGTTATATCTAAAATTAATTTTTTAAAAATGGGCCATGTATATTAACAGTTTCTTTTCAAATTATAAGAATAAACACACAAATCTTACAATTATCTGTGTAGGAAAATCAGCAAATATTTATATTCAGCCATACAACAAATTAGAATGGACTGTCCTTTAACCTCCTCCCCTCCAAATTATGGAAATTTTAAAAGTAACCCAATCACCTAAACTAATTTACTTTTTAAACTACCTTCAGGTAAAATTACTGCAGTCTGTTGCTTGGACCTCAGATAATATGAGAAGCTCCCCAAAGATGTGAAATAATCTAATCCTTGGTTAGTATGAGAGAATCTTCCCAGTTGGAACATGTAGTTGTCTGGCAACCAGCTAATGGCTGATGATGATCAGTAAATTAGTAGATTGGCCAATATGTTCAAAGCCTAATCATCTTTCTATTTAACTGACAGCTGATATCCTCATCCAAGGTGATTAATACATTAAAACAGATTTTTGTGTGTGTTTTGCTGTTGCTTTTTGGTTTGTTTTTGTTTTTGTTTTTTTTTAGCCTGACAAAGTACTAATCACTGCAAGACATTAGCTGTTGTTCATGTAGAGAGACCCGAGCACTCTGACATTTTTCTTTCATCTGGAAATATGTCATCTAACTTGTTTTCCCAATCATTCTGTATTCAAAACCAAAATCTGAGAATCATCCTAAATTCCTGACTCTCCCGTATAATCCAAATTGTCCTTGTGCTTTGTTTTTTTGTTTTAAATTTTTGACCTTTCTTATTTCTCACATTTGTCTCTTTCTCCCTAGTTATTTGCCTATACTTAAATTCTCCTCAAAATAAACAGCATCCAAAGTAGTCTCCCAGTGTCCAGATTAACTTTTCTGCTTCTTCTTTCTTCCATATTTATAACATGAATATCAGATGTCACCCTCCTGTTCCACGTGCTTCAATGACTTCATTTATCTATGCACCAAAATAAGAAATTCAAGATTCTCTTTGCTTCATTCCAATTAAAGAGTAGAGAGATAAAGTAACTGCTGACAATTATTTTATAGGCTTTGTTATGGTGTTGTCTCTCTTAGAAAACCTGATCTCATGGAGAGGATTCTCTCTCTCTGCCCACTTGGCTAGTCCAGGGAATAAGACCAAAGGTGACTTTCATGTGAGATAGTCCTAAAGTGGGTAAGTTAGACCACATTTATCTTGAGATTCATTCTCAAGAAGCTCTTTCTCTCCCTCCCTCCCTGTTCCCTCCTGTCTCTGTGTCCAACTCACCATTGCTTATCACCAGTGTGGAAAGACACTGATGGGGTTTTAGGTTAAAACTTAAGTTGGGGGGCACCTGGGTGGCTCAGTGGGTTAAGCCGCTGCCTTCGGCTCAGGTCATGATCTCAGGGTCTTGGGATGGAGTCCCGCATCAGGCTCTCTGCTCAGCAGGGAGCCTGCTTCCTCCTCTCTCTCTGCCTGCTTCTCTGCCTACTTGTGATCTCTCTGTCAAATAAATAAAATCTTTTTTTTTTTTAAAGATTTTATTTATTTATTTGACAGAGAGCCCGATGCGGGACTCCATCCCAGGACCCTGAGATCATGACCTGAGCCGAAGGCAGCGGCTTAACCCACTGAGCCACCCAGGCGCCCCTCAAATAAATAAAATCTTAAAAAAAAAAAAAAAAAAAACTTAAGTTGGAAGTTGCCAAGGAGGAATTTTGATCAACACTATTACTGTAGGTTTTCAGGTAGACATCTAATACAAAGCCATGAAATTATTCCAACAGCCTAAAGCAAGAGTGTTAGGTTGGTTCCAGAGATAAAGATTTTATCAACTTTTAATAAAGTTGAAAATTTGCTGACTGTGCAGCTATTTTTTGCAAAAACATCTAGAGAGGTGACAGTGGCAAAGCTGAATCCTAGGGTATGGAATTTTTGATCCCTGGCCAAAGAGCATTACTTACTATGCTAACTGGACTAACATTTGATATAGGAAAAGAAGGTCTTGAGTCCATTGTTGTTAAGACTTTTATATTCTTAAAGCTACCTCCCCATTCTCTCCACTTCCCCTTCTCTCCCTAACTTTTCTACCCTCTATATTTCTGCCATGTCTTTGGAAATATCATTCCTTTTCTTATATATGCTGCAAGCCACTAGTAAATTTCTAATCTTTAGAAACTATAAGTAACTTATTCCTCTTTTTTTTTTTTTTTTTTTCCTGAGCTCCTGGGCATACTTTACTTAAAAATACCTAAAATCAATTGAAATTATTATTATATTTTTAATTTTATCTTCACTATGCTGTTAACTCCTGAGTCTAATTACTATGTTCTATTATCTTTTTTTTCCCCAAAATCTAGTGCAGGCCCCCAAATTTAGTGCACTCACTGTATTGAAAACATAGGTCTTGGGATGCCTGCATGGCTCATTTGGTTAAATGTCTGCCTTCAGCTCAGGTCCTGATTCCAGAGTTCTGGAATCAAGGGCCACAACAGGGTCTCTGTGCAACAGGGAGCCTGTCTCTCCCTCTCCCTCTGCAGCTTCCCCTGCTTGTGCTCTCTCTCTCTGTCAAATAAGTAAATAAAATATTTTTTAAAAAATACATCTCAGAACCAGAAAGACTAGATTGGAATATTGGCTTTTTGGTACTCTTATTGTGGAAAAAAAATTACTGAACCTTTTTAAGCTGAATTTCCTCATATTTATTTGTTCACGAATTTACTCTTTTTAACCATTCACTCATTTACCAAATATATTGAAGACTTATTATTTTCCAGCTATTCTGATCAGATGCTAAAACACATTAATAAACAAAACACAGTTATACAGCACATTAGAAGTTAATAAATTCATTGGAAAAATGAAGATTAGAGAGAGGGCTAATAGAAGTCTTGGTAGGTAGCAGGCTGCAATTTTAAACAAATTGGTTGTTAGTCTCATTAACAAGATGATATGCAAAGATTTAAAGGAGGTATAGATACCTAGGGAAGAATATTCCAGGTACTGGGAACAGCTCATGAAATGTCCCTAAGGCAGGATTTTCCCTGGCATTTGAACAGGAAACCGAGGACACCAATGTAGCTAGAGCAGAATATGTGAAGGGCTGAGGTCCGAAAGAAAATGGAACTTGATTGTAAAGGGCTTTGAAAGGGCCATTAAAGAGGTTTGGGCCTTTATTATGAGCGAAGGAAAGGACCATTAGAAGAGTTGGGACAGAGGAGGGAAAGAAAACATTTTATGTTTCAAAAGAATCGCTCTGGTTGTTGCACAGAAGCAGAGAGACTGGAATAGACATTTGAAGTGTTCTAGGGGAGAGATGATGTTGATTGGATTGTATCCTGTGTGGGGAGGGCAAAAACTGATCAGATTCTAAAGGTATTATCGTATTATAAAGGTAGACCTCAGCAGATCTGTTGATAATAAGTGAGATCTGTGGATATTTTAGGAGGGTGTCAAATTTGTAAGTCCTGAGTTCAGCATGGAAGTCAAGTCTTAAACAATTAATTTAGAAGTTGTCAGAAAGTAGATTTTAGCTAAAGCCATGAAACTTTATGAGATTACTACAAAAATGAGTGCTGGTGGAGAAAATAAAGTCCATGATCAAGGGAACATGTTAATATTCAGGGCTCAGGAGGATAAGAAAGAAATAGCAAAGAATATTGGAGAAAGCCTAAGGTGCTTAAAAAAATCATAAATGTGTGGTGTATTAGAAGCTGAATAAACTGTTTCAAGGAAGAGGGAGTCAACACTGCTATATGCTATTGATAAGCTAGGTAAGATAAAAAGTAATTAACCATGACGTACAGCAGTATGAAAATTCTTCTTGACCTTGATAAGAGCAACTTTTGTGGAATGGTGAGGGAGATGTGAAGTAAGGGATGGTGAGGGTGAATTGTTAGACATGGCTAATAACAGATAGAAAAGTTAGTACATATATGTAAACTTTTTCAAATTTGTATACTATTGTGAAAGAGAGCAAAGAAATAGATATGTAGTAGGAAGGGGATATGGGTTACACACACACACACACACACACACACAGAAAATAATGTCCTTGAATAGCTGAAAGACATTAGTGTATAATGTTCTCTCCTCAATATGTTTAGGAAAAATCCATCCACCATTATAAGAGGAAAAGCAAATTGCCTGGGTTCAGAATCAGGTAGGTGTGTATGTGTAATCAAAAGTAATCATCTATATTAATTTTCTATTGCTTCTAACAAATTACCATAAACTAACTGCTTGAATGACCCATGCTTACTGTCTCAGTTTTCCTGCGTCAGAAGTCCAGATATGGTTTATCTGTGTCTGGTGCTTTGGCTCTCACCAGACTGCAATCAAGATGTCAATCAGGGTTGTGGTTTTACCTAAGACTTGAGATATGCTTCTCAGCTCATATATTGTTGGCAGAATTCATTTTCTTGCAGCTGTGGAATTCGTGACACCTTGCTTATTTAAAGCTAGCTCCAGAAATATCCTCTGTTGCTTTGACTCTGTGTCTTTAGGGAAGGCCTCTGCCCTCTCTGAGTTGTCTTGAGTCAGTCAGTCCCACCCAGGATACTCTCCCATTTGATTAACTGAAATCAGGTGAATAGAAACATTAATTATATCTGCAAAATCCTTTTATCTTTGCTATATAATGTGAGTGACATCCCATTCCCTTCCCATATTTTACTGGTTGAAAGCAGGTTATACTTTATGCCCACATTCAAGCAGAATGGTCTTCTACTAAAGTGTAATTCATTGAGGGTCACCTCATGGTAGGTCTACTGCATCTTCTAACTGATCTACTTTTTTTTTTTTTCCTCTGCAGCATATAGGAACCAAAGTCAGCAACTAAGACTGAACTTTGGGGAGTTATTAAAAGTCTGAGGAAAAGGAAAAGATTAAAATAGTCACATGAAGAAGGAAGGGGGACAGGGCCTGGATACTGTATACTGCTAAGCCCACTTGAGACTGACCATGAATTTGATAGTAACATAGCATTATTTTGTGTTTTCCTTCAGTTATGTTAGACTGTGTGAGTTTTGTGATGGAGTAGGCAGAGAGCTGAATTTTAATTCATGAAAATACAGCAAAATGGAAGGATGTCAGGTAGTTGATAATAGAGGTTTAGATTGTCAGTCAGAGATAAATTGATTTTGTATCCTCTGAAATGCATTAAATAGTGCTTTCCCCTAAGTATTCATTTTAAAAAATTGAGTTTAAATTAATGTACTTAAACCTAAGATAGTACTGTAAGTCCTGTGAATATTTATTATTTGTTTGATACATGTAATAATCATCAGTTTCTTTACCTGTTGAGGAAAATGTAAAGGGATTTCAGATTTGACTTAAAAGTCAAATTACAAATTACATTTGTAATACTTATTTATATCATTGCATATTAAACACACTTTAGTATTTAATGGCTTCCCATAATAAAGCAGTTTTTCCTTCATATTTTCCTAATCTCAGAATAGTTTTGAAATGCAAAAATAATGAATATGAATATAATTAAAACATCTCCCCCCCCCAAAAAAAAACCCCTCCAAATATATTTGGTCGCTTTTATAAAGTTGATGGTAAGGCCTGCCTCTGTACTTTACATTCTAACTCAAATCAGATATTGTTACACCCAGTGTGAGCCTGATGTGAAGCTTGATCTCACATCCCTGAGATCATGACCTGAGCTGAAATTAAGAGTCAGATGCTTAATTGATAGAGCCACCTAGGTGCAATGAGATATACATTTTTTATCAGTTTGATAAGGCATAAAATGGTTTATAATATTCACACAAAGTCCTTAATTTTGAAAATGTGGTTATAGATTCATGAAACTTTTATGAGGGCTGTCTGAATATATTTGTTAATATATTTCAATCCAGAAATTCCAATTCTAGGGATAATTTAGTGATATAAAATAAAACACTGTGTGTCATAACACAATTTTTTTTTTTAAGATTTTATTTATTTATTTATCAGAGAGAGAACACAAGCAGGGGGAGTGGCAGACAGAGAGAGAGGGAGAAGCAGACTCCCCACCAAGCAGGGAGTCTAATGTGGGACTTGCTACCAGGACTCTGGGATCATGACCTAAGCCAAAGACAGCCACTTAACCAACTGAGTCTCCCAGGCATGCTATCATAATACAAAATTATAATTGCCTCACTAGAAACAAAAAGAGAATTATTTAATGGGTTATATGTATAAAAATACATTAAATATATATACATATATATGTATTATATATATATATATGTTGTCATGTTATATAACTGTTATTAAGAATATAGTCAATCCAAGAGTGCATGAGCAATATGGTAGAATAGGAGTCTGCTGTTTTTCTCCCCCAAATATTGATTTTGATAAACACTCACAGATCAGAATAATTTTGTGGAAGTCTAGGAGTCCAGCTGAACTTCCAGCATATCAGCGGAACAACAACAACAAAAAAAAATTAAAAAGGGTAAAAGAAGAATTTCACTTTACTCACATCACTCTTCCCTCAAGAGGACAGCTCAGGACCAAGGGAGACCCTCTAAGCCCGTTATTTCTCCTTCAGTGGAAAGTGAGAACATGCAAGTGAGTGCATGGATTTCCCAGCTTGATGGGAAGCTGCCTAAGAGGGTACTTCTTTCTTGCTTCATCCAGAGCACTGGGTGAGCTGCCTGACTGAGGAGTACAGAGGGCCATGGAAAACATGAGTCAGGGCTTATCTTAGAACATCCCAAAGAAACATAGATCCCACCAAACACTCTGTGAACTGTATCAGAAAGTCAACACAGGAGCCACTGGGAATGTCTCATATGTGGATCTCCCTGAGTGGCCTTTGGGCACCCCCAACATTCTGTGTGCCTCATACATACACACACATCAGTCTGTGGCTGGCTTCCTGTGAATGCCCTCAAGAGTGGTGAATGTTAGACTTTGCAGACAGCAAGTGAGCATGAGTAGAGAGCCAGCCTAACTCTGCAGAAATGAGAGGAAGCACCCAAATGTGAGCATTCAGCGCTGTTCTAGAGAAAGCAAATGAGATGTCAGCACCCAGCCAGGCTTTTCAGGATCTAGAGAGAGCACACAATTTTAAAAATTTACCCCACCTTTGCCTGCAGAGGAAACAAGAATGTAAAGCAAGTATATCCATAGAAAAGATCTGAGGAAAGATCTCAGAATCCCTAAGATGGTTGACAGAAGGATTTCTTTTTAAAAGGGAAAAACTAGACTAGACTAGAAGAGGTAATGTGCAGATAGCAATGAGGACTTGAAGGAATATAAAAAAGCAATGAAACATGACACCATCACCACTAACATCAAAAAACACAGTAATTTTTTTTTTTTTTGCACTAACCCCAGTGGCTCTGCAATGTGCCTGATAGAGAATTTAAAACAGTTGTTGAAGGAAGTTCAGTGAACTACAAGATAGCACAGAGATAAATAAATGAAATCAAGAAAATAATATATAAACAAAACTAGAAGTATATCAGACAGATATCATTAAGAAGGAACCAATCAGATATTCTGAAGATGAAGAGTACAATGAAGGAAATGAAAAAAAAAATTCAATAGAGAGCACTGGTGGGAGACTTGAGCAAGCAGAAGAGAAAATCTGTAAATTTGAACACAGTCATTTGAAATGATCCAGTCAAAGCAAAAGAAAAAAAAAAATGAAAAAGAGTGAAGAAAGCCTATGTGAATTGTGGGAAATGACTAAATGAAACTATTTACACACTACAGTTGTCTCAGAAGAGAAGAGAGGGAAAATGGAAAAGAAAGCTTAAAAAGAAATAATGGCTGAGGACTTCCCAAATCTGGGGAGAGACTGGGATAAGTTTATGCTCATAAGTCCCCAGACAGATTTAGGCAAAGAGATCTATCCCAAGATGTATCATAATAAAACTGTTGAAAATCAAGGATAAAGAGAGTTTTAAAAGCAGGAAGAAGAAAAAGAATCCTTGTATACAAGAAAATCCTACAGGAGTATCAGTAAACTTAGCAGAAATCATTCCAACCAGGAAAGAGTGGAATGATATATTCAAAATGCTGAAAAGAAAAAAAGAAACCTGCCAACCAAGAATATTTTACCTGACAAATCTGTCCTTCAGAAATGAAACAGAAACGTTTTCCAAAATGAACAAAAATTGAGGAAGTTCATCACCACTAGATTTGTCTTACAAAGAGATGCTCAAAAAGGTTCCTCAAGCTGAAGTGAAAAGGTGATAATTAGTAAGATGAAAACATATGAAAAGAGTAAAATACCTGGTAAAAGTAAATATATAGTCAAATTCAGAATGCTGTAATACTGTAATAAAGTAGAAAACTTAATCTTTTAACTATAGAATAAAGATTAATGACAAAAGTGTTAAAAATAACTAGAGATACATAATTTGTTAATAGATGTCAACTAATGATTTCAACATGTTTCAGCAACTTTGCTGGCCGAGAACATGAAAATACCTCTCTAAAAATCAAATAGCCACTAAGAAAATAACACATTGGTTGGTAGCTATTATTGTTTAACCTCTTTGCTTTGACTTCATCTGTATGTTGTGAATCATCATAGTAGACCAACCAGGAATAATTTTGTGGATTTTCTGAAATCATTAAAGAAGAGTGTTTGCGTGTGTGTGTGTGTGTGTGTGTGTCTTGAGTTTCCCTTTCTTCTTGTCCTTGATTTGGCTGTAGTGAAGAAACTAATTGACTAGAGGCATGCTCAGTTTCTTCCGCTTGCTCCAATATGTCAATTTCATTTTTGTTCTTTTAATTATATTTCTTCTACTAGAGTCCTACAACTGCAAGCTAGAAAGGTGAAAGTTTAATAAACACTTAACCATTCTGTTAAAATCTAATATATAATTTTAAGCTATGCTGGGCTTAGTCTTTGCTGGTTTAAAAAAAAAAAGAAAAAGAAAAGGAGGAGGAAGAGCAAATCAATTTTGCTTTCTAACACTGTGAAGATGATTTTCAGTAGTACTTAAGAACTAAAGGGGGATAAGTGATTGATAAGGTAATTAAATGATAAAAAGTATCAGGCAAGGATGCAGAAAAAGTACAAATGAGGAAAATGATCAAGTATGCTTGATCTAAAAAAATTACAGTTTCAAATCATATAAATTATAATTCTTAGAGCAGAAAAGAAATCTGTTCCTGGCCTATAATTTTTTTCTAATGCCTTTTTTTTTTTTAAGTAATCACTGTGGATATGCTTTCTCTTCCTCTTTTTCTTTCCTTCACATTAGTGTCAGGATTTTTAAACAAGGCAATTACTTCATCATCCATGTCATTTTTTTCCTGTTAGTTTTATGCCTTTTGTTCAGAAATCAAAAAAATTAAAAATCTCAATAATTATCAATTTCCTTATTTTTCATAGTCCTTGTGGATTATGACAAGTATCATGCAAATCAACCACATTAACCTGGGACAATGTGTAATTTCATTTATTAGACAAAAATTAATAGTTGTTGTAGATTGTGGGCTTTAGGATAGCATCTCATATCTAGATGGGTTCAAGACTTTGCAATTAGAATACTCTATATTACAGAGCCTTGTGCTTAATCACTGATATCAAATTAACAGTTTGGGAAATGTAAATCTTTCAGGTTATTAGAGTATTAATTTAGCAAGTTGCTTTTCTGGAAACAACAGTTTGGACATTACCCAATAGAGTTCAAGTATTAATGTAATTACAAAACACAGAGTTAACCATCAGTAATGATATTAGTGGCATGTGAATACATTGAACCTTTCTATGTCCTTATTTTTCTCCTGTTCTTATTTAAATCCCATCTCTCCTCATTTTCAGCTCATAGTTCTGGTTTTTTCTTTTCTTTTGCTTTTTCACCCCAGTTTTCTTTTCTTTCTTTTCTTTTTTTAAAGATTTTCTTTATTTATTTGACAGACAGAGTTCACAAGTAGGCAGAGAGGCAGGCATAGAGAGAGTGGGGAACCAGCTCCCCGCTGAGCAGAGAGTCCGATGTAGGGCTCAATCCCAGGACCCGGAGATCATGACCTGAGCCAAAGGCAGAGGCTTAATCCACTGAGCCACCCAGGCACCCCAATCCCCGGTTTTCTTAATAAATAAGTGGTTACTGCTTATCCCTCTGCATCATGACATTCTATGCTTTCCTGGGGAAGAAAGATTCACTTAAACATCTGCCTGGAGAAATCCAACCCAAACAACTGATCACAACTAGCACTCTGAGCAGGCCATCTTTAGACCTTAGACGAAGGATGAGTTTAGGCAATGACTGGATACAAAGATGAGGAAATGCTTCAAAGTTTATATGTAACAATATCTGATTTGAGTTAGAATATAAAGTACAGTGGCAGGGCTTACCATCAACTTTATAAAAGTGACTAAATATATTTGGAATTTTTAAGGGGGAGAATGTTTTAATTGTATTCATATTCACTATTTCTGCATTTCAAAACTATTTTTTCAGGGGTTCAGAATTTCAGTGCTTCAGTTTGGAAACCTTATCCTACTACCATGTGGAGAATAGCTTGGTTAGGGATGGGATCTAGACTAAGGGATAATTCAAGAAATACACTGTGGTCTTGAATTGGAACATACTGCAGACATTAAAATATTGTTCTCAAAATATGTCCCGTGCCATGTATGCTAGTTATTTGCATATTACTTTTATGGCCTTGTGATACTGGAATTGGGGTCTATAAAAATATATTTTTAGATTCTCTTACCAGTTAACTTCCCGTTAAGTTATAGATAGAAAAAATTTAAACAGTAGGAAATTGGAAAAGGACTTCTTTTCTTTTTTCATTTTCTTTTACTGTTGCTGCAGCAGCAAAGTCAGGCCTATCTTTCAGTTTCTTTTTGATATTTCCTGTCCCAGCTATGAGGTATTCTTTTATAGATCTGAGAAACAGCCATCCAGAAGCTTCTTTCTTGAGCAACTAGGTATTTTCCTTTGGTTCACTTAGACTTTAGGTAGTTGCAATGTCTTACAGTTACTAATAATTGAATTATCTCAGGATCCCTCAAAAAAATCCATCTTTAGGGATGCCTAGTTGGCTCATTTGCTTAAGCATCTGCCTTTGGCTCAGGTCCTGATCCCAGTGTCCTGGGATCAAGTCCTGCATTGGGCTCCCTGCTCAGTGAAGAGCCTGCTTCTCCCTTTGCCTGCTGCTCCCCCTGCTTGTGGACTCTCTTGCTCTCTCTCGCTCTCTCTCCCTCTGTCTGACAAATAAATAAAATCTTTTTTTTTAAAGATTTTATTTATTTGTTTGACAGAGATCACAAGTAGGCAGAGGGGCAGGCAGAGAGAGAGGGAAGCAGGCTCCCGCTGAGCACCCGATGTGGGGCTCAATCCCAGGACGCTGGGATCATGACCTGAGCTGAAGGCAGAGGCTTAACCCACTGAGCCACCCAGGTGCCCCAATAAAATCTTCTAAAAAAGTCTTTAAATATCTGTGCAACGAATTACCAATGTAATATCCAACACTTACAATGGCTAATGTAATTACTAGCTTCCAGGCTATTGATTACCCATTCTTGTAATTTTTGCTTTCTATCCCTTCAGTTTTAGACTCCAATAGCTTTAGATACTGCTTTAGAATCACTGGATTGAGGTGACTGATCTAATTTTTCAAGGGGGTGTTTCTTAATGATACATAATTGGGACAGAGAGAACTTGGTTTTAAGTTCAAGGGTACTTCTGGTAAATTTCTTCAACTTCCACTAATGGTAAAAGTTAATGAAAAAGCAACTAAACAAAGGGTACATGGGATAGGCAAGGGGACAATGAAGTTGTATGTTACAACTATAGCCTCAGGGCAAGTTACAAAAATATAGTGACAAACTGCCACTTTGTCATTTGATTATTATGTGCATACTTACAAACACTGGTGAAAGTTTTCCTTTCTTCTTCATTTCTCCTGTTATTTTATATAAGGATTTTTGTTGGTAACCTTTAAATGGAGTATTCAGGTAGTGGCCTATATTCAGGTAGATTTATGTTCAAATGAAAATTGAATTAATAACACTGCATAGAGGATACACTGGATATAGTTACTGGTGGACTTTGCATCTAAAATTTTTTAAAAGATGGTTAAAATTGCTTTATATAAATTAAGAATTGTACCTTATTAGGAGAAAGCATTCAGTTGTTACCACTATCATGAAACTTAAATATGCTTAGAAAGAAGTATATTTAGAATGTATATTAGTAGATCTATATTTAGGACGTATATGTAGTAGAAGAAGGATGCTGAGTAAACCAAGGGGTGGATTGTGGTGACTATTTTTCTCTCAGCAGCAAAACTACCTTACTGTATTCTCCTTTGTTCTGTTAGGACTGGAGAAGACAAACCTCCTGATTATTGAATTTCTACTATATTCCATTAGTGGGAAGCATTAGAAGGAGATTTATTAGCACATAGGGCTGGTAAGAAACCCCCATTTTGTTTGTAGTTTTTATTAGCAGTACTTCATGAACAAAGATTATCGCTATACCTAACTGCTGGAAGGAAGCACCACATACACTATACCTCCTAAGAGGTTCAAATACCAACCATCCTCTTGGGAGGATTGAGTTCCTCTCAGCTGTCTACGCTTCAGTTGCATTGTGGTCCCTTCTTTGAGCTCGTAGGTTCTAGGCCAAACTTATTATCCTTGATTCCCTCAGTCATAGGAGGGACAGCTACTTCCTAGAGTGACTAGTACCTGAATTTCCTCAGCATCTTGAAGGTTTCTAACATTTGGCTAACTAGTTCTCTGTTTGCAATACCCAACATGGTTTCTATTTTGTTTTATTAGAATGCAACTGATGCAGATGGAAAAAGATTCCCTCCCCACAAAAAATTACTTCAAATATAATATACAAAGGTATGTGCCTGTATATGATTTACTGTAAATACACAAAAATATGCCTTTTTAAAAGAATTATTTAAAGATTTATTTAAAGATCTTATTTTTAGAGATTTATTTTATTTTTAAAGATTTATTTATTTAAAGATTTATTTAAAGAAAGAGAAAGAGAGAACATGTGCAGGGGGAGAGGCAAAAAGGGAGAGAGAAATCTTCAAGCAGACTCCCTGCTTAGTTCGGGAAGTCTCTCACAGGGTAGGGACCCTGAAATTGTGAACTGAGCCAAAATCCAGAGCTTGCCCCTCAACTGACTGAGCCACCCAGGAGGACCCCAAATATGTATTTTTAAAATATTATATCTGAATAGTGAAATTTTGGATGATTTTTATTATTTTGTTTCCCAATATTTTCTTTTTTTTTTAAAGATTTTAATTTATTTATTTGACAGAGAGAAATCACAAGTAGATGGAGAGGCAGGCAGAGAGAGAGAGGGAAGCAGGCTCTCTGCTGAGCAGAGAGCCCGATGCGGGACTCGATCCCAGGACTCTGAGATCATGACCTGAGCCGAAGGCAGCGGCTTAACCCACTGAGCCACCCAGGCGCCCCTTTCCCAATATTTTCTAAGTATTTTTTACATAAGACATCATTACCTCCACAGTCAGGATAAAATTTAAATGGTTGTAATGTCATATTAGATGTTAGGGAGCAAAGTATTCCCTGTTTCTGGGACCTGTACATGAAAGATTATTATTTCACAAAATATATTCTATGGATCACTGGTACTGGAATCATCTTGGATGCCAGTTAAAAAAAAAAAAAAAAAAGTCTTTAGTTTCTCTCCAGACCCAGTATCTTTGGATTAGTGCTACGAATCTGAATTTTAGCAGGGTCCCAGGTGATTCTTATACATATATTGTCTTTGAGATCAGCCTCCCAAGGGTTATTTCCCCCTAAGCAAACAGTTATCCTCACTAGACACATCTAACTGTGGACCTGACGTCTCAAGGAAAAAAACAGTACAGCAGTACAGTAAGTGTATTACCTCCGTTTAAACCCTCTGTCACTTTATTGGATGTCCCTCGCCTCCTCCATAGAACCTACTCTGCAATACACATGTCACAAGGACTGTTTCCATAGGAGATGCCGTTCATTAATTCCATCATGCATATTGGTTCCGATGGCTGAATCATTTACATGCTAAGAGACAGTTTGTTTATTTTCATTAATGATTGTGTTATTATAAATACAAAAAATAAGGGGCGCCTGGGTGGCTCAGTGGGTTAAAGCCTCTGCCTTCAGCTCAGGTCATGATCCTGGGATGGAGCCCCGCATGGGGCTCTCTGCTCAGTGGGGAGCCTGCTTCCTTTCCTCTCTCTGCCTGCCTCTCTGCCTACTTGTGATCTCTGTCTGTCAAATAAATAATAAATAAAAAAATACAAAAATAAGTAAAATAGGACTGTAAAATGATTTTTTTTTTTTGAAAATGAAGTTGAATATTTGAAGAAAGCTACAAAAAGTTGAGTGGCTAAGAGTTTGCTACCAAGTCAGGAATGGGAAGAGCATCCAAAAAAAAAGTAAAGAGAGGAATACTAAAATATAAAATGATATTGAAGTTTGCTTCATAATTCCCTTTGAATTCCCATTCTATATTAAAAAACAAACTTGATATTGTAGAACATATATTATGACTGTTTATGGAAAAAAATGATATGAAGTTCAAATAGTGGATTACAGTAAAAGTTCTGGGTTCTTATGTCAGAATGTTAGAGAACAAATGTATCTTCTTTAAGATTCACTTTTTCCAGTTAATTGACCAAATACATATACAGACCAGAAAGCATTGAATAGGTTTCATAATATTTTCAAAATGGTTTCAGTATCAGTCAAAATCCCTTGGGACAGCTTTAGGGACTTTTTGTCTGACTTTGGATCCAGGATAAATCAAGAAATCTATGCCTGATCAGGCATAGAATAGAGGTAGTATCATACTCTAAGAAATATTTTACTCTAGCTTAAAATATCAGAGGTAAATTGCATGATGATTGAGAGACAAGCAAGCAAGCACTGTGGGGCTTTTGATTTTTCTGTTCTGTTTCAAGAATGGAAATCTAGCATCCTAAAAATGCAAGTGTTCTTACAAATCAACTTTCAACTTAACACAGGTTAAGTCTTTGATTCCTTAGGAAACAACAGTGTTTTAGCATTTTCATTGTCATGCATTTCAATACCTCATAATGCACTTTACACATTTTTCAGAAAATTGGAAGATTTAACTTTAATTCTTAATCTTTTGAAAATTATATTCTGAGACCATTTAATACTTAAATGTTATATAAGTGTTTTCAGAATTAAAAATTAATAGAATACTATTGATTTTGGTCAATTTGCTGGCACTGTTGTACAATTAACATTGGAATTTTAGATTAGAGATACTCTCTCAGAAAGGGGCAGGGATTTTCTACTCAAGATACCTAGGTCTAGGTAAAAAAAAAAAAAAAAAAAAAAAAGTAAAAAAATAATTTGAGGGGCGCCTGGGTGGCTCAGTGGCTTAAAGCCGCTGCCTTCGGCTCGGGTCATGATCCCAGGGTCCTGGAATCGAGCCCCGTGTCGGGCTCTCTGCTCAGCGGGGAGCCTGCTTCCTCCTCTCTCTCTGCCTGCCTCTCTGCCTACTTGTGATCTCTGTCAAATAAATAAATAAAAATTAAAAAAGAAAATCAGCATAGGCAAAAAGAGAGCATATGGGCTCCAAGTTTCACCTTTAAAAAAAAAAATAAATAATTTGAAAGCATATTAAAAGAAGTATAATAATTAGGAAATTCCTGCTAGTGTTATGTATATTTTAGAAACTTAGTGAATACTTTTGATTTTTGTTTTTGTAATTGTTTTATACCACTCACCAAAATGGAACTTTGTAAAAAGTGTTTAAGCTGGAAAATATAATCGCTGGGAAGAGTGGTGTAAGGATGCCTGGGGACATATGAGTAGAGGAAGAGGAGGAGACATGGAAAGCAAAACTCTCCTTTAAAGAAACTAGAAATAAATAAGGGTGGGCAAGAACAATGATTTTTTAAAGACAGAGAAACACTGATGAAAAAGTATCAACTCTACAACAAATAATCAAAATCTGAATGAAAGCAGGTAAGAATGTAGTAAAAATGGAGCTTCAATTCAAATCTATTCACATATAAATTTTACTAAGACTGACTCTATATGAAATAAATTGGGTAATCAAAAAAGGGTTTTCTTAAGAATATTTGAAACTCAACTGTAATAGCTGGTAAATTCTTTGTAATTGTGCTGAATATATGATTATTAGCCACACTGATGCTTATATTTTATTCCAAAATATTCCCAATTTAAATTGAATATTACATTATTTCATCCAGTTTTATATCAACTGAAAATATCCATTTACTTTCTAGTTATGATAGGACAATGAAAATACCCTGATGTCCTGAAAAACTCATAGAGTTGGTTGAGAATAACAAAAATAATAGATGAATTTACATTTTGAATGTTTTCAGTTGCTTTTGTGTTTAATGTATTTTGTTGTAGTCTGAGTATAAAATTGACAATTTCTGTGTAATACATACTAATTTTCTGTTGACTAAATTATATTGAGCAAAGTATATCACTTCCAAATATCTGAACATCAGATACTGTAGTATTTTTTTACTGGTTCCTAGTTTTTGTGTATTTAGTTGTATATAAACAAAGCAATTTCTCTATAAAACTAGAAAAAAATTTCTCTATAATGTGGAAAAGTAATATAATTTAATTATCAATAAATTTATCCCAAATTATACAATCAAATAAGTATTGTTCCTTTCAAAACTTAGTGAGGAATGTATGAAGAAGAGAGTTAGGGCTTATTGTTTGCAGTTATTACAATAATCTAGCCAGGGTTTCAAATGCCATTCTGAGTTCTGAAATTATTTTCAAGGTTTAAAATATATTTTAAGTATAAGCAATAATGAAATACCTTTATGCTTTAACCATGTCTTTGATTTTCAGAAACTGAATATCATTACTATCTAAACCTGAAAAAGCAATAGGTAGTGATTACTACCAAAACACACAAAACAATGCGTGATTAGGATTATGAGATGAGTATTAGTCACTAAACTTTAAATTTATCTGAAAAGTCTTATAAAATTGTTTTGAGATACAGTTGCATACAATAAGATACATTTGTTAAAAACAATTTGCTATTTTATTGATAAATCTTACTAGGTATTTAAATCTGTTAATTGCTGAATTGTTATTAATTCAAAGAGAGATTAGCTATTTAATATCTTAATTTTGGTTTCAAGATATTACAGCAGGATCTCACCATGGTGAATCAAGTTTTGGAATAAACATTTGATGAGTGCAGACTAAAAATCCAATTCACTACTGCCAGCCCATCATCTCAGCACAGGGTGTTGCCTCAAAAAGAGAAGGCATCATTTTCTGGTTTGTTTTGTGTCGCTGTCCAGGGTAGCTGGAGTTCTGTTGCTACCATAGGCAATCACTACTTTTTTTTTTCTCCCCACACATTTTGTATTCTGTTATCCCTATTAGCAATTAAATAAGTAAAGCATACACTAAATTAATGCATATTAATTTAGAGTATTTATTATATTCAGATTAACTAATATATAGACTACTATATTTATATATATTGTTAACATATATTTATTATTAGTTACTCTAAATATAATAAATATATATATATGATAACAGGCTGACTAAGGGATTTCTATTTTTCAAGATTTCATTTTCATATTGCTATATTTTATTCCATTATTGCTATGTTTTGATAGGGATCAGTTCCAAATATGAGAGTAATATATGATAGTAACATAGATTTTATTAATTATTTGGGCATGGAAAGTATATGGAAACCAGTGCTTGCCAAGTGGGAGAGGGGCACCGTTTTTTCATTCTTTCTTTTCCCACTTTGCCATATCTTCACAAATTAATATTGAAATTAGAAGTTCAGAATATGTGAGATATTTTCTATTGTGACTAATAGCATGACTTCCGACAATGTGTGACTTTGGAACAATAGATACTCTAGAAATTTTTCTGTACTGCAAAAGGAGCCTAACAATGTCTTAAGAACTTGGATTTCAAAACTTCATAACCTGTTGTTGAATCCTTCCTCTGCCTCCTTGGGTGAGCTGCTCTAGCACCTGTGTTTCCTCTTTTATGGAAAGAAAATACTTATTTCTAACCTTCATGAAAGTTTTTACTGTTAAATAGGAGAGCATCACTCACATTGAAGATTTTCAATCAATGTTAATTTATATCTCCCACAGGAGAGACTCAAAAGGACCATCTTAAGGAAAATTTGCTTTCACCCACTGTTTCTGGTAGTTCAAAAATATTAATTGGGCACCCACTACATTTCAGGCACTGTCCTGGGGACCACAGTTACCTCAGTGAATGACTAGATAAATCCTTACCTCTGTGGGGCTTATATTTTAGAAGAGGAGACAGATAAATATTTGTTTTCCATAAACAATCCTACATCTATAGTGGAAAGTAAAAACATCTAAGTGGCATATGGACTGACAGGGAGAAGGTGAACATTTAAATACTGCGATCAGAGACTTCCTGAAAAGAAAAGTTTTAAGGAAATACCTAAAGAATTAAATCTGAAAGCGGTTGAAATAAGCCATGAAAACAACTAAGGAACCACTATTTCAAGCAGAGGGAACAACAAATATGAAGGGTCTAGAGGTAGCATATTGGCAAATTTGATGAACAACAAGAAAGCCAGTATGACTAGGCCAGGGTAAGGAAAGGTGAGGGCGACAAGCAGTAGGGTCAAAATTGATGGAAAACATTACAGACCTTCAAAGATCATTGTAAGGACTTTAGCTTTTACTCCACTAACATGAAATTATCAAAGAGTTCAGAGAATAAGAGTAGAAGCTTGATTCGCTGCACAGAATATGAAAAAGATCTGTGCCTTGCTATCTTGTAAAGTTCAGATTAGTAAAGAAAAAGAAAGTGGAAGAAACATTTGCAATAATGCAGGTGCCACTTTTCCTCCCTTTTGATGGCTATCTTTTTCTACTATGTTTGCATGTGTTCTTTGTGATTGCTTCTCTGACCTCTCAACCATGAGCCTGTCATATATCCACTAAGACCACCATTGGGTCTTAAACTAATAGACTGAAAGTCCCCTCGCTGCCATGGTTTTTATAATCTCTGCAAGACACTCTCTGTGAGAGCTGAACTTGGAGCAGGCTGCAACTTCAGTTATATCCCTACATTTTGTTCTCTTCCTCAACTTCTCCAACAAACTCATGCTGGCACAGTAGGGTTGTAGGAACACACGTATAGGGTAAGCATGTGCATGGAAAACAGTCCCACTAATTCAGGCTACACAGGATCCCTTCTTATACCCAGATTGTGAGACTGGGGATGCTAGTTAGTCCCTGGCAGGTAAGGATGGCAGAGCTAATGATAACCCATCTTTCCAGCCACACTGGAATATACCAAGCACACCTTGGGAAACAGTACAGAGATAATGCACTGCCTCTTTAGTACTTCAGAGTGCAAACCCATTATTCAGATTCAGTTCCACTATTAGATCATCTGAATTTGTGATGTTCTAGTGGATTTTGTAGAGGCAGTGGTAGTTAATAGTGTAGGTTTTGAGTCCAGACAGCCTGGGTCTAAATACGTTCCATTTAAGCATATCACTGTAGTATTAAGCAAGTTATTTAATCCTATGTCTTTGTTTCTTTATATGTAAAATGAATATGAGTATCTGCATCATATTTAATATGTATTTAATTAATTACTACATATTATATATTATATACAGAGTTTTAAATTGTCTACCAGACAGCATATGCTCAGTAGGGCTTAACTCTTTTTATATGGGTAAATAGTTAATTTTCCGAGACTCCATTTTCTTCTTGACAAAATAAAAATACTAATATCTACTTTGCTGTGAGTTTTTTTTTTTTTAAGATTTTATTTATTTATTTGACAGAGAGAGATCACAAGAAGGCAGAGAGTCAGGCAGAGAGAGAGAAGGAGGGAAGCAGGCTCACTGCTGAGCAGAGAGCCAGATATGGGACTTGATCCCAGGACCCTGAGGTCATGACCTGAGCCGAAGGCAGAGGCTTAACCCAGGGAGCCAACCAGGCGCCCCTGAGTTTTAAATTAAATACATTAATGTAGGTAAAATGTAAAATGTTGGTTAATTCAAGTAAAATTGCCTAGAACACATTTGATATAGGCGAAGACTCAGAGCTATGTCTCTCCCTCAGTGTCCTGAGGTTAAGTAATGTTTCCCTTGAACCCAGTTGCCATTTTATGGAGTAGATAAAGAGTGGCAGAGTGACAAATAACCATTATAGAGAATTTGAACTGACTTCCCAAAGCGTTCTGAAGTAATTAGAAAAAACATAAATATTTTTAAATTGAACATGAATAAGACATCTTTAAATTAGCATGTGTAAATTCCTTCCATCTAATCTGTAGGATGGGCGTTTAAAAAGAATTCTAGGGCGCCTGGGTGGCTCAGTGGGTTAAACCGCTGCCTTCGGCTCAGGTCATGATCTCAGGGTCCTGGGATCGAGTCCCGCATCGGGCTCTCTGCTCAGCAGGGAGCCTGCTTCCCTTCCTCTCTCTCTGCCTGCCTCTCTACCTACTTGTGATCTCTCTTTGTCAAATAAATAAATTTAAAAAATCTAAAAAAAAAAAAAGAATTGTAATAACAGATAGTAATAACTCTAGAATTTTTCTCCCATGCAAACTTTGACTTCCCTGTTAGAATAATACTTAAAGTATTTATGGTAAATTTCTAAATGTAAACATTCCTTGTGCTTTTTATTTTTATTTTACACAATATAATAGTGATGTTCTTTACATCAATTCAATTCAATTCAACAGTGTAACTTGGTTTACATCTTTGCAAGTGTGAATTTCTATTAGCATGTTCCTTGAAAACATAAATAAAAAAATATGTAACAGTTGTAGGCTAGCAGAATTTTGATTCTTTTTTATTCCTCCCTGTCTTCATGGTGCCATATGAGTTTCATTTCCAATTGCAAGAATCTTACTAATATTAAGGCTACATGCTTAATACTTAGAAAAATGTCTTTTCCCAGTCATCTTCATTTGTTGTTGTTTGGTTAAGTGCTTCAGGTCTTGTACTTTAACTCTCTGCAAGAGACATAGTAAATCTATATGTGATAACTTCCAGGCTGAAGCATGCAGACTGCATCAATAAAAGGATGTTATGTCATCTGTAAATTAGGCAGCAATTGGCCTCAGTCATAACTCATTTAAGTATAGCTTTTTGTCATTCTCTTTGATACTAAAGTATGTTCATATACTTATAATTGACAGAAAGGATTAATTTGTGCTGATTATAGTGCAATAAGCAAAGCAATGAATAAGTTCTGATTTTTTGTTGTTGTTTTGTTATAATTGGACTATTGGACTTTGCTTGGTCACAAATGCAGGGAATTGCTGAGATTACAAAATTCCCTCTGAAAGAAGAGAATTATTTCTTTGAGCTCCAACAAATTTCCTAAAGTGTTCATTGAGGAAGAATTATATTTCATTTAAATAAGCCAGTCTTGGGGCACCTGGGTGGCTCAGTGGGTTAAAGCCTCTTCCTTCAGCTCAGGTCATGATTCCAGGGTCCTGGGATCAAACCCTGCGTTGGGCTCTCTGCTAGGCGGGAAACCTGCTTCTCCCTCTCTCTCTGCCTGCCTCTCTGCCTACTTGTGATCTCTGCCTGTCAAATAAATGAATAAAATCTTTAAAAATAAATAAATAAATAAGGCAGTCTTTCTAAATAAATAATAAATTCATTTGTTATATCACACCCAATCCTGGAAATTACAAAGATTGTGTGCTATTACTGAAAGGACCATATTTATTTTCTTTTGTTTTTATTGTTATTTCCGCCAAACTTCTACCTGAAATTTATATTAATGACCAAGTGTAGTTCCTAGGAGCTATTGTCTGTAAAGCTGAAAAGGTGTTTTGAAATGTATGTAAAAAAACAAACAGGGGGCTTTCCTTTACTCCTAGCACGCTTGAAGGAAAAGAAAGGTCAAGGCTCAATAGAAAGACTGGAATTTGTGTTATTGAGGCTGTAGTTTGTACTGTGGGAAAGAATATAGTCCAGTGCAAAAAACATTTGAATAGTCAGAGACCGGGAATTGAGGTATCCCCTCTGCTCTGCCATCCTTTAGCCATGTGAGGAGTTTACCAATCTCAGCTTCAGTTTTCTCTTCTGTAAGATGCCCTGCCTACCTTTAGAACATCCTCTGATTCTTTAATACCATAAAATCAAAGTAAAGTAAAAATATTAAAGGAGAGAAAGTTACCTCTATTCAATGATTAAAATATAGCACTTCCCATATAAGTATTTTATTTTTTTTCTATCCAGTGATAATCCTTTTTTCTTGCAAAAGCTTCCCAAAGATAGTGACTGATTGGGTGTAAATATTCTATTAGTTTAAGGAATTTCAGAAACATATAACAAACTAGGGCACAAATACATATGGGAACACAAAAACCCCAAAATAAATTGTATATTTCACTCAAAAACCAGGAAAAGAGTTAGTTTTTGAGTTCAAAATACCCTTCAAACCCATCTGACTAATGTAAAATATATTTTGTAGCAAAGTATCAAGACTACAGCAAAATTTTTATTACAAATTGGTTGGAAGCTAGAAATATATTTACAAAAATGTACTTAAAATTCCTCACCATATCTCATTTGAGTAGACAAGGAATCATGTAATGAACTGGACTACAGAAATTATTTGTGTTATCTTTACATTTGTATGTAAAGTTAAGACTACATGTAAAATATTACTATGTCTAGAATATTCTTTTTTTATATAATTTTTTATTTTTTACATTCTTTAAAAATAATGCTCTTCATAAAAATCACCTCATTGTTCACTCTGAATTCAAATAAGTGGATTTATGATAGAGTATAATTACCCAATAAATAAAATTATTTCATAAAAACTTAAGAGGTAACTGCAACACAATAGAAAGTCAACTGAGTTAAAGCTTTTTATTTTGAGGAAAAGAAAATAGTTTAGATTTATAGGACAAGAATAAAGAATTTATTACTTTTAACCATCAACAGTAACAGCTATTTTCTTTTAATTAATACATAGAAATTTTTCATGAGACACTATAGGGTCTATTCTTAAGGAAATTTCATTGCATTTATTATCCTAAACATATTAAGAGGGAGGGGGAAAATAAATATATTTCATTAAAATGTTTTGACAATGAAAATGTTTTTAATCAGAAAATCCAGTTAATCGTAAAGCTCAAATTCCTAAAGAACTCTAATAACAGGAAAAAAGTAATACATTGCAGGGAATAGTTCACGCTTTCATTATAGATATTTTGTCTTTCTTTTCCTCACACTATCCCCAATTTCCACAAAAGTTTCTACCACAAGATACCTATTTATTTAATGTTATTTGCGAACATTTAGCAGTATTGTTGTTATATCCAGGGGCCAATAAATATTTGTGGAGAGAACCAGTAAATGAAAACTAGGATTTGGGGCACCTGGGTTGATCATTCAATTAAGTGGCTGGCCTTAGACTCAGGTTATGATCCCAACGTCCTGGGATCCAGTTCCACATCAGGCTCCCTGCTCGGTGGCTTCTCCCACTTTCACTTCTTATGTGCGCTCTCTCTCTGCCTCTCTCTTTTTCCCAAGTAAATAAAAATAAAATCTTAAAAAAAAAAAAGAAAACCAGAATTTTATATTATTTATAAGTTTAGGTTCAATTTTGCCTTATACTTACTAAAATAAAAACCTCTGAGGTATCCCAGATTTGATATTCTTTGGTTTTTGCGTCTCTAATTTTAAGGACTTACTTTCCAAAATGTTTGTGATTTTAAGTATTTCCAGTTTTACTTTAAGAAGACACGTCCTCCAGTAGTTTGTCATATAGACCTTGAAATGCTTTCTTTCACCTTTGTGTAGATTACAATCATCATTATTCTTTTTAACATCAGGAGTCTTTTCGTTCTTCTGCAGTTACTCAAGCAGAGAATCAAATAGTATGCAATATTGGGTTTGGGATCCATTATATACACATAAATCAGATTTGTGTATATATCCTATATATATATATGTATATATATATATATTCATAAATATCAATCAGTCTATCTATCTATCTATCTATCTATCTATCTATCTATATTCCTAGTGCATTCAATGCTGTTTCACATCCTTGTGTCCTGAAAGGAAAGGCAATCTTATAAATCTAAAAGATAAATCAATAAACAGCAAATGCTATGTAAAACAGTCAGCTAACAGACTGAGCAAATGTGTGCCTATTTAGTGCAGTCATTTTACGATAATAAATACTGGTCATTGGTATACAAGGAATCATACTCTTTTAATGACTTAGCTGCAGGTCGAGTGCAAATTAGAAGCTTGAAAGATTCATTAACCATTTGACCTATTAAGTAACTTTTAGTTCACTTAAGAAACTACTGTAAGTTGAGAAGGGTTTTGATTATATAAAGAGCTCTCTCTCTCTCTCTCTCTCTCTATCTATATATAAAATATATCTTGTGAGAAACAGATCTACATCACTTATGTCTTCATTATTTGAACTAGAATGCTATTCTTAAAAGGTGCAACTTCAGCTGCATTAAGTCCACAAAAATCCTTGAATAGTTACTTATATAGATTCTTTAGGCTCTAAGGCAGGCTCACAATAGAGTCAGAGCCTGAACCTTACTGAGAATACCTGATATCCTGAGAATTCCCTTCCCTTCCATTCTTATTCCTAAATCCCATGTCCTATGATCTGTTTTGGTCGTTCTCAATCCTTCAAAGCAAAAAAATCCAATTGACATAATAAAATCAGAAAGAGCTGGAATCTATTTATTATTCTCTAGTCATTTGCCATGTGGCTTTGTACAGCTACTAAATTTGTCTAAACTTAATTTCTTCATGAATAAAGACTGATGTTTATTTCCTAGTATAGTTATGAATCTTTAACTCTATACAGCACATGGCATATAATAGACACTGAATAAATGTTGTGGACCTTTCCGTCATACTACATTTCATACTCACTTCTTTTGTGATATTTACTGTACTGCACTGTATTATTATATAATTATGTAACTGTATTTTTTGTTATAATGTTGTTTGTAACTAAATATGTTCTCTTAACATCTTTGACTTCTCAATGTTTAGGAATAGCATAAATAGCATAAATAGCTAGTATCTCTCTCTATATATGTATCTCTTTCTCTCCTCTCTTTCTCTACACACACACACACACACACACAAGTATGTTGTTATTGTTGAATGGATAAATGATAGCAATTGATTGGCAACTACAGAAATTAAAGCTTCTCTGGAGCAATTAAACCATTTAATTAAATAGTGTATTAGAAACATGCTTGGCATAATAATTAATCAAAAAAGGTTTAGCTATATCATTATTATAAAATGATCTCTGATAAATAAAGTTCTAAGGGAAGCTCAGTGTGGATTACATTTGTGGATTGAATAAGAAATTACAAGATTGTTAACATATAATCTGAGTCCTTAAGGAGAAGTAAAGATTTACCAGATCCTTTGCATGTACCTGGATAAAAAACATCATATTTTTTTAAGCATATGTAATTACAAGCGGCACATAGTAGGCATCTATCTGTGCAACTAATATTTAACACATTGAAAGTAATAAAATATAGATGGAATTAAACTAGGAGACATCCTGTCACTGGATGGTAAACATGCTTCCTAACTTAGAATAACATCAAAAAGGATGAATACCCACAGTGTCAGTAGACTATGATTTCTGGGCCATATGTGGTCAGCCACTACTTGTAAATAAAGTTATTTTGGAACACAGAAAAAAAAAAAAAAAAAAAAAAAAAAAAAGGATGAATACCCAACTTTTGTAGCAACATGGATGGGACTGGAAGAGATTATGCTGAGTGAAATAAGTCAAGCAGAGAGAGTCAATTATCATATGGCTTCACTTATTTGTGGAGCATAACAAATATCATGGAGGACAAGGGGTGTTAGAGAGGAGAAGGGAGTTGGGGGAAATTGGAAGGGGAGGTGAACCATGAGACTATGGACTCTGAAAAACAATGAGGGGTTTGAAATGGCAGGGGGGTGGGAGGTTGGGGTACCAGGTGGTGGGTATTATAGAGGGCACGGATTGCATGGAGCACTGCGTGTGGTGAAAAAATAATGAATACTGTTATGCTGAAAAGAAATAAATTTAATTAAAAAAACATTAATTCAAAATACTTAAACTATGAGATAGAGAATCTAAAATAGCATACTTTCAAGGTTAATTTTCAGCTTCATTCTTTTAAACAAGTAATTCCTTAGTTCTGGTAGCCCTTCAAAAATTATATCAAGGTACCATCAAATGTGCTATCACTAACTTTCTTCAAACAAACTCTCAAAACTTAAGAAATTTTTATGGTAGCAAAGCATGTATGTATACTCTGTGCGATGTGAAAGAAAGCTGTCCTTATTAGGTCCTAAAACAGACTGGAAAGGATTTACCCTACTATTGATTTATGAGAAATGGTAAAGGTTATTAAAATGTGTGGATAGGTATAAAAATAAATTTTGTACTTGTTTCTATGAATTGTGATACAAGGGAAAGTCATCAGCAGAGTAACTCTATCAAATGGACTGTTGTTTAATCCTCAGTCATTAAAAAACAACAGTAATGACCACTAACACAACAAACAAACAGCAAGTAAAACAGCTTCTGCCTATCCATTGGAAAATATTTTAGTGGAAAATTTTATCTAAAATTTAATTATTAAAATCTCAGAAACACTCTTTCCTATCAACAGTACCTTGATCCCAAGGTGGGTATTTTTCAAAGACCTCAAAAGTTCTAGATTTGGGAGAGGCACTTCCTGAGATTCTGATATTCAGTTGTAAATGCTATCCCCAAGAAAAATCGTATCTCTGGTTCCTTTAAATTAAAAAAATCTGTGATATTAAGGGAAAAAAGAAAAATGAAATGGCAGTTGGCCATGCCTTAATGATTTAACTTGGCATCTGGTCAAATGACCTGGGCAAATGTTCTTTTGAAAAATGTCATAGAATTTTTATTAATGATGAATATTTAAGGTCTCAAACCATACTCATCTTAAAGAAGACTACTTTAGTAATCTAAGTTCTGTCAAAACTGGATTTTGAATGACTTGACCCTCATAATAATTGAACTAGTTCTGCATGCAAATGTAGTCTAAATCACCTTTCTGTCAAGCATCCAAATTCTTTTGTTGAATATGAACAAAACATGTACCAAAAATTAAAGTAGTCTGTAAACATTTATTTCTTCAGGAAATGGAGTTGCCATTCAGTTTCATATTACAATGCTGAATTTTGTGGACTTAAAATTTTTAAAACTGTATTCATAGACTATGTAATTTTTATAAAAGTACTTATTGTCCTAATACCAGGGGAAAAATTAACATAAAATGTTGGGAATGAGAAAACTGAATCTTTTTGGTCTTCAAGTGAATGAACAAACTTACAATGACAACAATAATCATTCATTTTTAAGATACTTTTATTTAAAGTGAGCATATGTCATATTACAGGCATTTCTTTAGTCTCTCTCTTTTTTTCAAAAAAAGATTTTATTTATTTGTTTGCCAGAGAGAGAGAGAGCGAGCGGGAGGGGGATCAAGGAGAGCAGCAGGCAGAGGATAAGTGGAGCCAGACATGGGGCTTGATCCCACAACCCTGGGATCATGACCTGAGCCAAAAGCAGAAGCTTAACCAACTGAGCCAACCAAGTGTCCCTCTGTAATGTCTCTTAGGAATTTTCTCATCTACAGCTTCTATGTGAAACTATATAAGACAATCGTACAAGATCCTGGAGCTAGTAAATGATAGAACCAGAACTGAACAGAGTGATTTTTGAAATCAAGTTTAAAAATTCATCATAGTAATTTAAGTTCTGTAATGTGAGAAAACAAGATGCAAATAATCCTTCTTATTTGCAAATAATCTACTTATTAGCAGTAAAACTTCCTGCATCTTGACTCCATTGTTCCACAGTTTTCTTATCTATAAAATATGGATAATATCTGTCCCTTAGAGTCCTATAAGATTTGTATCTGTGTGATTATAAACTATCTTTATTTAAGTACAACCTCTTTTCAAGTTTTTATTTAATTTTCTAGTTAGTTAACATACAGTGTAATATTAGTTTCAGGAATAGAATTCAGTGATTCATCACTTACATACAACTTCCAGTGCTCATCACAAGTGCCCTCCTTAAAACCATTATCTGTTTAACCCAGCTCCCCACATACCTCCCATCCAGCAACCCTGTTTGTTCTCTATAGTTAGGAGTATGTTTAGGGTTTGCCTCCCTCTCTTTTAATCTTCATGTACATTTGTTTTGTTTCTTAAATTCCACCTCTGAGTGAAATCATATGGTATTTGTCTTTCTCCTACCAACTTATTTTGCTTAGCATAATATACTCTAGCTCCATTCACGTGGTTCCAGATGGAAAGATTTCATCTTTTTTATGGTTGAATAATATTCTATTATATTAGAATTATAGAAAGACCTCAATGTCCTATGACTGATGAATAAACAAGATTTTGTTATTTTAGCTATTGTTGAAAATGCTGCTGTATATATCAGGGTGCATGTGTCCCTTGAAATCAGTATTTTTGTATCCTTTGGGTAAATGCCTAGCAATGCAGTTGCTTGATTGTAGGGTAGTTCTAATTTTAATTTTTTGAGGAACCACCATACTGTGTTTTCCAGAATGGCTGCACCAGTTTGCATACTCACCAACATCTGTTGTGTCCTTTATTGTTAATTTTAGCTATTTTGACTGATATGAGTTTTGATTTATTGTGGTTTTGATTTGTATTTCCCTGATGATGAATGATTTTGAGCATTTTTTCATGTGTCTCTTAGTCATCTGGAGGTCTTCTTTGGAAAAAAGTCTATTCATGTCTTCTATCCATTTCATAACTGGATTATTTGTTTTTTGGGTGTTGAGTTCAGTAAATTCTTTATATATTTTGTCAGATATATCATTTGCAAATATCTTCTCCCATTCTGAGGGTTGCCTTTTCGTTTTGTTGATTATTTCCTTCACTGCGTAGAAGGTTCTTATCTTGATGAATTCCCAGTTGTTCATTTTTGCTTTTGTTTCCCTTACTTCCGGAGACATAACTAGTAAGAAGTTGCTACAGCTCATTTCAAGGAGGTTGCTGTCTATGTTATCCTATAAGGTTTTTTTTTAATTAACATATAATGTATTATTTGTTTCAGGGATACAGGTCTGTGAATCATCAGTCTTAAACAATTCACAGACTTACCATAGCACATACCCTCCCTAATGTCCATCACTCAGCCACCCCATCCCTCCTACCCCTCTCCCATCCAGAAAGCCTCAATTTGTTTCCTGAGATTATGAGTCTCTTAAGATTGTCTCCCTCTCTGGTTTCATCTTCTTTCATTTTTCCCTCCCTTCCCCTATGATCCTTTGTCTTATTTTTCAGATTCCTTGTATCAGTGAGGAATCATATGATGATTGTCTTTCTCTGACTTATTTCACTTAGCATAATGCCCTCCAGTTCCATCCATGTCATTGTAAATGGCAAGATTTCAGTTTTTTTTTTTAATTTTATTTATTTATTTGACAGAGATCACAAGTAGGCAGAGAGGCAGGCAGAGAGAGAGAGAGGTGGAGGAAGCAGGCTCTCTTCTCTGCAGAGCAGAGAGCCCGATGCGGGACTCGATCCCAGGACCCTGAGATCATGACCTGAGCTGCAGGCAGAGGCTTTAATCCACTGAGCCACCCAGGCGCCCAAGATTTCGGGTTTTTTAATGGCTGCATGTATTCCATTGCATATATATACCACATCTTCTTTATCAATTCATCTGTATTGATGGTTTCCTGTTTCACATTTAGATCTTTCCTCCATTTTGAATTGGTTTTTGTGTCTGGTAAGAAAGTGGTCCAGTTTCATTTCATTCTTTGGCATATTGTTCTCCAGTTTTTCCAACATAATTTGTTGAAGAGATATTCTTTTTCCCATTGGATGTTCTTTCCTGCTATAAGTTCCTGTCGGAGATTAATTGACCATATAGTTGTGGGTCCATCTCTAGTTTCCTATTCTGTTCCATTGATCTTGGTGTCTTTTTATGCCCATACCATACTATATTGATGACCACAGCTTTGTTAGATAGCTCAAATTCTGGAATTATGATGCTTCCAGCTTTGCTTTTCTTTTTTCATATTGCTTTGACTATTCAGGGTCTTTTTTGGTTCCATACAGATTTTAGGATTGTTTGTTCCAGCTCCATGAAAAATGCTGGTGATATTTTGATAGGGATCATGTTAAATGTTGAGATCTTGACTAGTATAGACATTTTACCAATATTTGTTTTTTCAATCCATGAGCATGGAATTTTTTTTTCCACTTCTTTGCATCATCTTCAATTTTTCGAAAGTGTCTTATAGTTTTCAGAGTTCAGATCTTCTACCTGCTTGGTTAGGTTTATTCCTAGGTATTTTATTGGTTTTTGGTGCAATTGTAAATGTGATTGATTCCTTGATTTCTCTTCCTTTATTTTTAAAGATTTTTTTGTTCATTTTGAGAGAGAGAGAGAGAGAGAAAGCACACAAGCAATAGAGATAGAGGGAGTGGGAGAGAGAATCTCAAGCACACTCTACACCAAGTATGGAACCTGACAAAGGCCTCCATCCTATGACCTTGAGATCATGACCTGAGCTGAAACCAAGAGTCAGATGCCCAATTGACTGCACCATCCAGCCACTCCTCAATTTCTTTCTGATGTTTCATTATTGTTGTATAGAAATGTCACACATTTCTGTACCTTGGTTTTGTATCTAGTGAATTTTTGAATTTGTGTATCACTTCTAGCAATTTTTTTTAGAGTCTTTCTGGTTTTCTATATAGAGTATCATGTCATCTGTGAAGAATAAAAGTTTGACTTCTTCACTGCTGATTTGGATGCTTTAATCTCTTTGTGTTGTCTGATTACTGTGGCTAGTACTTCTAGTACCATGTTAAATACCAATGGTAAGAGTGGACATCCATGTCTTGTTCCTGACTATAGAGGAAAAACTGTCAGGTTTTTCCCCATTGAGGAAGACATTAGCTGTGTATCCTTTGTATATAACCTTTATGATGTGCTGTGTTCCCTCTAAATCTACTTTGTTGAGTGCTTTTAAGAAGAATGGATGTTATACTTTGCCAAATGCTTTTTCTGTATCTACTGAGAGGATCATATGGTTCTTATCCTTTCTTCTATTAATGTGGTATATCATGTTGATTTATTTGCAAATATTGAACCATATATGGAGCCCAGGAATCAACCCCAGTTCATCATGGTGAATGATTCTTTTAATGTACTGTTTGATTTAATTTGCTGCTATTTTGTTGAGAAATTTTGCATCCATGTTCATCAGGTATATTGGCCTGTAATTATTTTTTTTAGTGGGGTTTTTGTCTGGTTTTAGGAATCAAGGAATGCTAGCCTTACAGAATGAGTTCGGAAGTTTTTATTCAATTTCTATTTTTTTTTTTTTTTGGAACAGTTTTGAAAAGAGTAGGTGTTAACTCTTCTATAAATGTGTGGTAGAATTTACCTGGGAAGCCATCTTGTCCTGTACTTTTGTTTTTTGGGCTATTTTTGACTATTGATTCCATTTCTTTGCTGGCTATCGGTATGTTCAAATTTTCAATTTCTTCCTGTTTCAGATTTGGTAGTTTATATGTTTCTTTTTTTTTTTTAAGATTTTATTTATTTATTTGACAGACAGAGATCACAAGTAGGCAGAGAAGCAGGCAGAGAGAGAGAGGAGGAAGCAGGCTCCCTGCTGGGCAGAGATCCCGATGTGGGGCTCGATCCCAGGACCCTGGCTTGGATCATGACCTGAGCTGAAGACAGAGGCTTTAACCCACTGAGCCACCCAGGTGCCCCAAGTTTATATGTTTCTAAGAATTTATCCATATCTTCCAGATTGCTCATTTTGTTGGCATAAAATTTTCATAACATTCTCTTATAATTGTATTTCTGTGGTGTTGGTTGTAATCTCTCTTCTCTCTTCACCATGGGAATTCAGCAATTCCATAAAACATAAAGTATTCATATGATAGGAATCCCAGAAGAAGAAGAAAGGAAAAAGGGGACAGACGTTTTATTTGAGGAAACTAAAACTAAAAAATTCCCTAATCTGGGGAAGGAAACAGACATCCAAATCCAGGAGGCACAGAGAATTCTCATCAAAATTAACAAAAGAAGGCCAACAGCAAGACATATCATAGTAGAATTTGCAAAATATAGAGATAAGGGAAAAAAATCCTGAAAGTAGCAAGGCAGAAGTCCCTAACTTACAAAGGAAGACAAATAAAGTTAGCAGCAGATTTCTTCACAGAAACTTGGCAGTCCAAAAGAGATTGGAATGATAGGGGAAAACTGCAGCCAAGAACATTCGATGGAGCAAGGTTGTCATTCAGAATAGAAGGCAAGATAAAGAGTTTCCCAGACAAACAATAACTAAAAGAGTTTGTGACCACTAAACAAGCCCTGCAATAGATATCAAAGGAGACTCTTTAAGTGGAAAATGCTATAAGTGACAAAGACTAGAGAGGAACAGAGAAAATCTTCAGAAACAACAACTTAGCAAGTAAAATAATTCCCTAAGTCTACACTTGTGATCCAATATTTTTCCCTCTTCTTTCAACTTCACTTTTTTCCATAATTTTACCTTCTTTATCACTTACTGGTTCCTCTACACTTCCATCCTTGTGGTCATTACATCCAGTTGGGTTCACATCTCAGTTAGAGCATTTTTTATTTCAGCCTGACTAGTTTTTAGATCTTTTATCTCTGTGGTAAGGAACTCCCTGGTGTGTTCTATATTTTTCTCAAGCCCGACTGGTATCCTTATGACTGTTGTTTTAAATCCTGGGTCAGGCATATGACTTATATCTGTTTTGATTAGATCCCTGCCCATGACCCTTTCTCGTTCTTTCCATGGGATGAATTCCTCTGTCTTGGCATTTTGGCTGGGTCTCTTCTTTTGCATGTTAGGAAAGTCTATTATGTATCCTGCCCCTAAGAGTTAATAGCTTTTTTAAGAAGAGGTCATATAGTCCAGGGCTTCACACTTCAGCATGTGTTTCTGGTGTATGCTGCTAGGTTTTTGGCTGTTCTTTTCCTCAAGTCATCCTTTTCAGAGTTTCTCCTTGCCTGCAGTGGGGAGTGTTTGGACCTTTGTTAGAGTGTGGCAAGTTTTAACAAGGTATACTCTGGTTTTCTTGTTAAAAGAGACCTGATG